>NC_090278.1:41480175-41692675 GCF_040414725.1 Anabrus simplex | reverse complement strand
AGATTCTCATGCGGTAGTAGGTTAGATTGCAAACTAATTTCGTTAGTAGGAAATGTCGGCCAAGCCGCTCTTCCACAATGTAGAAAGAGTAACATAAATTATAGGAGGTTTGATGGGCCGTACCCCTCACTTTCCGCGCTCTGGTCATGAATATCGGTACATGCAATGAAATGCACGTGTTTAATACTCTGTAGCAGATTTATAGTGATTGCCTTTAGCGTTGATTTTATAAAATATGTTCGTATCCACTATATAAGGGAATAGATGAATATTTTTACTTAGGTAGTAGAATAACTAACGTTGTCAGAAGTAAGGAGGACATAAAATGCAGACTAGCACAAGCAAAGAAGGACACTCTTAAGGAATGAAATTTTCTCACTTCGAACACTGGTATAGGAATTAGAAACATGTTTTTCAAAACTTTCATCTGGAACGTGGAATTGTATAGAAATGAAATGAAATAAGGACAACAAATAGCTGAGAAATAAATAGAATAGAAGCTCCTGAAGTATGGTGTTGCAGAAATACGCTGAAGGTTAGATCGAATCACAAATGAAGAGCTACTGAATTGAAGATTGGTGAGAGGAAAACAATTTGGATAAATTTAACGAGAGGAAGAGAAAGAATGGTAGGACACATTTTAAGACACTGAGGACTTGTTTGATTGTTTTTTGAGGGAAGTGTCGGCGGTAAAATTGGTAGCGGTAGAACAAGGTATGAATAATACAAATTAGTGTAGATGTAATAATCACATAGAAGTCGAAACCTTAGCACAGGGTAGGTTTATATGGAGGGCTGCATCAAACCAGTCAATGGGGTGTTGACACTGACAACGACAACAACTACAACATAACACCTATCCATGGTGAGAGCTATTAAGACACCATTCCAATCAGGTCAATTAGTAAAAATCACTCAAATATGTTATCTTCTTACGCTATTTCAATGACCCCCCTGTATTGACAGATTTCTTCAAAGTATTTCTGTTATCACTCTATTGATGCTCGTCCAATTCTTCCGGAAACACAACCTAATTTTACGTGATTGTTCCAGTGCATATTCCATCCTTGCATCCTTCTGCGATTCACACCTCAGCCGTGGCAAATCCACCAGCCAATAAGCCACTGCACTGTTCATATGCACCTGAACACCTCTCCGATAAGGGATTTATAAAAATAATGATTCTAATTAATTTATATTTCAAACTCGTTAATCCTCTGTAATTGAACATAAATATATTCAAATGATAACGTCATTTATCGAGGCGCGTACTGTCCAATCGAGTGCCGCGTTTATCACTAATTAAGCTGCTCCCATTGGAAAACTGTGTAGTGGATGTTTGATGTATTTTGGAAAAATATTCCCGTGGTTTTAACGATATATTTTATGCTCGACGATGCCGTAATACATATGTTATATGCCAGAAAACTGAATCTTAATGATGCTCATTATAGTTCAAGTTTCATTATGATACAGTTTCTCCACCAATCGCAGTTCATGATACAACTGTTTGACCAATCAGGTAAGGATCGCATCGCACCTGCGCTCAACGCACTAGCTTCGCATTTGTTTCCAAAATCAAACATGTCGGACACACATATTAACATCAATGCACCTTCTATCCAATATTCCACAACCACACGGCACATTCCCGCAAATTCACTTCACCAACTCTACAATGAACAATTTGTATTTGAAATAAAGCTAGGTTATGATAACCTTCTGTCCAAACTTTGAAAACATATGACATTGTCAAGGTCTCTGACTCACTCACGGAAGATCAATAACCCAGCGCATGCGCGCTGTTCAGTAAACTCTGTCAACCGACATCTTGAGAGAAATTTGTGAACATTTTAAAAGTAGAGATCTAATAATCGTGGAGCGTAAACAGTCGTATGCAACACGCCTATAATGGTAACTGAGACACTCGCTTCGCTCCTTTTATACACATACTCGTGTCTTAGACTTGTTGCATAATGTATTATTATTTGAAAGATGTATCGTGTTTGCATCGACAAGTCGGAAATGTCCTTTCTCGCCTCCTCATTATGTTCCAGCAAAAGGGAAGAATGTGATTGGATAGAAGCCAGCCGCTTCAGAGGAAATATAATAAATATCCCCCTTTGGCAGTCAGTGAAATAAAATTTATGATGAATTACGTTTTGTGCATGGCTGAAACGATCAGTGTTTTAGTGTTTGAAGCTTATTTTTTGTCATGGCTCTCAAGCCCGACCAAGCTAAGCAAAACCACTTTGTAAAAATCCATTTGAACTTGCACGCGAAACAACATGATAGGCTGATAAACTGACAACGGTGCGAATTGTCGAAGAATATTTTTCAAATTCCTTATCAGTAAAGCCCGGATTTTTCATGCAGTAATAGGTTAGACTGCAAACTAATGTAGTTAGTAGGAAATGTCGGCCAACCCGCTCTTCCATCATGTAGAAAGGGTAACATAAATTAAAGGGGTTTTTATCAACCGTACCCCTCGTGCTTATGCAAACCCCATACCATAGTCGTTGTGAAGATAGACTATACTTGCTTCTCACTTCAGTAAGTTTGCATTCTAACCTATTATTCCATAAAATTCCTGGCTCTAGTTATCAGTATGACCAACGCTCTAACGCTCAATATACTCGGTTCACGCTGTTTCCGACCTCCCTCTATTTGCAAGCTACTTAAGTGTAAGCCTGTTTTACAGAGGTAACTGCAGGGTAACGCTCGGACAGGTTTGTGTAGTAATCCTTATGCTCTTTTCGCTGTATAAATCAGGATTGGGATTTGCTTGGTTAGTTACGTTAATTAGAGTGGCTTTAGAATCGATAGTTATGGGGTCGCAGTGTTGCATTTACGTCGGGATCAACTGGGATTATACAGTATTTTTATATTATCGCTTATACTTCCTGCTTATAACTCGACAATAGTCTGGAATATAGTTGGTTTCACTGTATCGGCTTCTTCTTTCGTTTCAGAAGGAAGCCACTGTATTGCGGAGCATTTTGTCGCCTGTTACACAACGGGCAGTCAAATGAATATTTGTTCGGAGCGTCGACCTATGAAGATTTTTTGCCCCTACTCGCACCTGCGTGTATTATGTAAATGGCAGAGGTGTAAAATGTTGAATGTGAGGAAACGAACGTTAAGGACGACATAAACACCCAGTTACCAGGACAGGAATATTAATCGTTTACAATTAAAAATCCCTGACCCGGCCGGGCATTGAACCCCCGACACGTTGCCTCCTACACCGCGGAGCCGGACAACACTGTTGTTACGTATCAGTAGTGCCAACACTGTGGTAGGAGAACTCCAACACGCGTATAATCACAGTAGCTACAGTGTCTCCGAAAAACAGAAATTGTTTTCCCATATGCCTTACTAATATCATTCTCTACTATCCCACATGATAGTGGTACCAAATTCCGTTTCATTCTGTATGTACAGTATAATAGTCTTTCGATCGGTACTCTTTGAATATTAACCTGATACACTCAACTCTCCATTCAACGTAATCGGATCAATCGCGTTGCGGCTTAACCGCGTTATCAAAAACACAAAGAAAAATGCTCCACTGTTAGGAGTTACAGTAATACAGAATTACAAAGGGTTGGGATAATATTGCCAGGATGATGATCTCATCATTTATAAAGTTGTTTTGAGAAACTTGACAAGCAGAATAGAAAAAAAAAGTGTTTCTCGGTACAAAAACAGAGCCAGTAATGTTAGGTAGTCTGAATATTTTTATTCGCCTTATTAGTTTAATCGAAAAGTGCTGTTTGCTTTTCCATTTATTAATTGTGCTAAGCGTTACTTTTACTGCAACTTATTGGATGAGTTAATAAAAAATCAATAGTGTAGTATCATTTGCTATCATTTTAACAATACTTTCAGTACGTCTGTTATATTTTCAACTGCTTGTGGGTTAACTGCGATTTTATTTATCCCGGTTAATCGAGAATTGAGTGTAATTAGTTTTAATACTGAGATTTTGAGCGATTAAAAAGAAGAAGAAAGAGCCCAAATATATCCACTTGTAACATCAGTACCTTATATTTAGTGATGAATATCCGAATATTCGAAAAGTACACATTCGGTGTGTAACCGAGAACAAGAGTCAGTGTTATTTTTCGCGAGTTTTGTGAATGCGCGCTAATTATTGGCCGCGCGGCATGGCGATTTTAAGTACAATATGGCGGAGCTTTCGCAGGTCCTGAAGACATCATACTAAGGTCACTGCCCGTGTTTTCTAGACCAATTTCTACTTGAAACCTTTCCGTTTTCGTAGCACTTACAGGTGCAAGTCAAAATTTTTACAAATAAAAATAGAGCATTTTCATTACCTAATGAATTGTTGATATCTAGAATCTCATTGCGCTAACTGTTATTAATGTTTGAGTCACCAGTCCATATACTGGTTTGATTCATCTCTCATTGCCAACTTATCTTCTGCTAACCTTTACGTTTCTACATACCTACTACATCCTACATGTGCTCTAATCTGCTTGTCGTATTCATACCTTGGTCTACCCCTACCGCTATTACCGCCTACACTTCCATAAAAACCAACTGCTCAAGTCCTGGGTGTCTTAAGGTGTACTCTGTCATTCTATTTCTTCTTCTGGTCAAATTTAGAAAAATCGTTCTCCTCTCACCAATTTTATTCAGTATCTCTTCTATTCTCCTTCTTTCTGAGCTAGTTATTTTCCATGTTTCGCTTCTATACAATGCCACGCTTCAGAAGCCTCTTTATAATTACTGTATCAATGTTCAAAGTGAGCACATTTCTTTTCTTAACAAAGACCTTTCTTGCTTGTGCTAGTCTGTATTTTATGTCCTCCTTATTCTTCCATCGTTAGTTATCTACCCAAGTAAAAATATTCGTATGTTCCCCTTAAAACTTCATTGGCTAATCTAATATTACCTGCATCAACTTAATATGTTGTAGTGCACTCCATTATACTTGTTTTGGACTTATTTAGTCTCATCTTCTAATCCTTCACCAATTTCTAGCAATTTATTATCTTCTGCAGTCTTAGAGAGAATAACAATATAATCGGCAAGTCTCAGTGTTTTGATTTCCTCTCCTTGGATTGTAATTCCCTTATCCCCTGTTCTATATAAACATTGAAAAGGAGGAGGATGGGGCAGACATACTGGAGCCTTGAATCAGTCCTTGCTGGACTTCTTCTAATTTTTTCATAGCCTTTGATTCTTATCACTCTGGATTCATTTTTGTATAGATTGTAGAGAATTCTTCTTTCTGTATCTGATCCAGATCACCATCAGAATGTCAAATAGCTTGGTCCAATCAACATTATCGAATGCCTTCTCTATATATCACGTCAACAAGTTTAAATTTTAAAAACATCCCCCGACAGCTGAATTTCGGTCCCCTCCTTTCCACCTTGAACTGCACATCCTGAAATTAATTCTGCCGGCACCCCCAAAAGTTTCGACATTTCATCTCACCTTATTACAAGATAACTGAGTATAATGAGGTTCTTTTTTTCATGAACTGATCTGCTCTTGAAGCAGAGTTTTGGCTCATTAATCTCCGTCAAGCAGTTGTCGATAATATGGCCGGAAGTAGAGAAAGTTAATGAGAGTCCCCGTTTCTAAAATAATTTGCTTCCTAACTCTGTATTCCATTGAGAAGTTTAATTATGTGTCGCGCCTACTGCAATTGACAAGCAGCTCACCAACTTGTTGAAACTCCTCCTCCTCGCTGAAAGCGCTCATTTAAGAGCTAGTCTAGACGATTTCTGTGGCATAATTAATGCGGAGTAAACGCGACGAGGATATTCTGAATATAAAATCAAAGAAGCAGAGCTAATAAAAGAACTTGCGATAAAACAACCCAAGAAGTAGCAATGTGTTAGCCAGTCTGTCGAATTTCACGAAAAGTAAAGGAAACCAAAGCGTAAGAAAGTATAGTTTCAGTTATTCGGCTGTATTTATTAATCAGCAGAGCCCGGTTTTTTATTCATTAATAGGTTAGAATGCAAACTTACTGAAGCGAGTAGCAAGTGTAGTCTACCCTCACAACGATTATGTTGTGGGGTTTGCATAAACATTAGGGGTACGTCCCATCAGAACCACAATAAATTATGTTACTCTTGCTACATTATGGAAGAGCGGGTGGCCGACACTAACCAACTAACCTGTGTAAATTTTATCCGGGCTTTATTCATCAGCATTTCTATTGGATTTCGGCTGAGTGATTCACGTTAATGCCCAAGTGCCATACACGGAACGTTCTAGTATAATGTTATTTTTATATGTGTGAAATTTCTGAGAAGCAGGAGAGGAGGGAAAATAATGGATAAGGTGAGAAATGAGGAAGTTAGAGAGATAGTAAAACAAGAGCACGACAGATTCGTGCTTAACAATTTCAATCCTAGAAGTAGAGTGGCAGGTGGGTGGGAGACACTGGGGACTAGAAGGAAACGAACTTGGTTATGTGCCATATACTACACGAATAAGTCAGCTTGGGGAGAGTTGAACAGTCGACTAGGAAAGCTCTGTTACGTAAGTAGGACAGATAATCCACATAAAGTAAAAGGTAGATCGCAGAAAAGAAACTATGGTAACTATTGGTTTGTAAATCGGGGTACTGATGATTGGAACGCATTTCCTGCAGCTATTTTAGAGCCTTTTCCCAAAAAATGTAACATGCTTCAAGAATAGATTCCACCATTCTGTGAATTGTGTGTAAATTTCTATGTGATAACTAGGTCTCGGATGTTTGTGCAGTAATAGGTTAGAATGCAAACTTACTGAAGCGTGTAATAAGTAGAGTCTACCCGCACGACGGTAATGCTATGAGGTTTGCATAAGCATTAGGGGTTCGGGCCATTAGAACTCCTAGAATCTATGTTACTCCGACTACATTAGATTAGAGCGGGCTAGTCGAATTTCCTACTAACAAAATTATTTAGTAACAAAATTACTTAGTAGGAAATGTCGAATGGCCTGCGCTAATCTAATGTAGTCGGACTAACATACATTCTAGGGGTTCTAATGGTCCGAACCCCTAATGTTTATGCAAACCTCATAGCATTACCGTCGTGCGGGTAGAATCTACTTGTTCTTCGCTTCAGTAAGTTTGCATTCTAACCTATTACTGCATGAACATCCGGGCCCTAGTGATAATATAATATTTTAATGTAACGCTCAAGCCAGTATAGATTGCAATATTAAGGCATCTGAATTATTTGAAGTATGTGTGAATTTTTATATGAGCGTGCTATATTTACAATACTAAAATAATAGTTAGTAATCGGACCACTCAATCTACTGTAGGGTAAAATTTTGAAATACTTGAGGCACGTGTGAATTTGTATATGACGGTGTAGTGGAGCTAAGCCAGTAGTAAGCTCAACCTGTAGTATTATTGTGAACCGTAGTTTTAAGCACTGGACGTACAAATGTAGTATGTAAGTTTTTTATATGATGATGCTGGATTTAGAATGTTAAACTACTAGTATTTCTTGTGGAAAACCATAACTCAGGTTTCCATCTTGAAACTGTTCTACACTGATATGACAGCAGCTGTTATCGGTACAAAGTCTGTTGGAGAGCCAGTTCGTATCAATACCGGTGTTAAGCAAGGCTGTGTGATTGCCCCCACGTTGTTCTTATTATATATAGGCGCTGATATGCAGCTAATTAAAGAGGTTCTTCCTCCCGGAATACAGCTGGATGGGAAACTCTTTAATTTGAGGCGTCTAGGATTGAAGACTCGTACAATTTCTACTGCATTAGTCGAGTTGCAGTGAAAACAAACCTACAACCTGTTTTCCAGTCTTTGACAAGGTCATGGATGTAATGAATGAACCATATATCGGCTATTAGTACGATGATAGATGCTAAGAAATGATAATGGAGAGTGTTGCTGGAATGAAAGATGACAGGAGAAAAACCAGTCCCGTCTCCGCTTTGTGCGGGATTTGAACCACGGTATCCAGCGGTGAGAGGCCGACGCGCTGCCGTCTGAGCCACGGAGGCTCTTCGAGTTACATAATGCTGATGACAATGCAGTTGTAATTCAGTCTGAAGAGAACTAGTGTTAATCCTGAATGCCTTTTCAACTGAATACAGAAAGATTCGTCTCAAACTGAATACCGGCAAGACACAGAATCTTTGTCAACCAGCCCCTGGAGAAAGACATAGAAAGATCAATGTCTCTATCGACGGAGTGAGTCTTCAAGTATCAAACACGTCCCCTTACCTTGGCAACATCCTCTCATCATGTACAAATATAGATTCTGAAATCCAATTTAGAATCAACCATCCTCGAGCATCCTTTGTCAAACTACGAACCCGAGTGTTATGTCAATGTTACAACAAAGATCAGTTCCCAGCTCACAGGCGGCATATTAGAACAATATCATTTGCGATGTTTAAGGAGGATTTTGCATATAACCTGGCAAGATAGACGCACAAATGTCAGCGAACGTGACGAGGCACAGATCACCAGTATGGAAGCCATGGTTTAAGACGTCACGGGACATGTAATACGCATGCCCGACAATCGTATTCCCAAGCAAGTGTTTTTCTCTGAGTTAACAGTGGTTAAACGTTGTTTGGGAGAACATAGGAAGCGATTTAAGGATGTAATTAAAGCTAAAATGAAGATGAGCCACATTGATAAACGGAACACCTTAGCGCTCAACCGTTCATCCTGGAGATCTTTAGTACATCACGGCACACTACTTTTCGAAGAAAACCGTAGGCGAATAGCGAACGATAAGAGGCAACGAAGGAAGGAAATAGAACGAAAAAGGAGAACAATGGCCGCTCCACCTGGGGCTATCTGCCATCTCTGCGGAAAATTCTGTGCCTCCCGTACTGGGCTGTTCAATCACCTACGGACTCACAGATGAAGAGGAATTCTGATACGAAGATTCGTTTTCGAGTGTTTGCTCTTGTAATATTTTCTTTCCGTGTAATTGCTTGCTTTACTCCTGTAGTAGTAGTAGTAGTAGTAGTAGTAGTAGTAGTAGTAGTAGTAGTAGTAGTAGTAGTGGTAGTAGTTGTTGTTGTTTTACTTTACTTTAATATAACACAGCTACATGCGATCATTCTTTCCTATTGTGATATATTTAACAATAATAATAATCATAAATACAGGACAGGCTAGAAGATTCTTGACTTGGACTGTAGGGGATCGAGTGCGTGCAGGAACAAGGTATGGACAAAGGTGTCGAGAAACAGAAAGTGCGAGGGCGATGTACTATGGGAGTGAACAGACTGGTTTGAGAAAAAATTGTGGATCAAGACAAGGGAGTGCTCTGTCATCTTTGATCTACATTCTAGTTATTGACGAGTTAATGACAAAAGTGTCAAGGAAAATGCAAGTGATGATGTTTGTAGATGAGGTGGAACAATACCTAAAAGAGAGAGATTGTGAGCATAACTGGAAAGAAGGAGGGGTGATGCTTGAAGGGGAACAGTTTAGGAAGGTATAGAGTTTCAAGTACCTGGGAAGTTCCATAGAGCAAAATGGAAGAAATGATTATGAAATAATCGAGTGTGGACGACAAGCAGGAGGGTTCCTGAAAGGTGTCAAAAGCCTGGTTTGGAGTAAGGATGTTCCTCAGAGAAGCAAAAGAGTGATAAACAGGACGTGATGTGTACCTATTCTGACGTACACAGCGGAAACTTGGGTAATGAGACAGAGAGATGTGAATAGGATACAAAATGGGTAAGATGAGAAATGAGAGTTAGAGATATAGTAAAAGGTGAGCCACTACAGAACAAGATAGAGGCATGTAGACTTAAATGTTATGGACACATGAAGAGAATGACAGAGGAGGGGATACCGAGGAGGGTGCACGAAATATGGATACCAGGAAAGAGACCAAGAGGAAGACCAAAAGAAGGTGGATGAAAGGGCGAAAGAGTGTGTACAGAGAAGATGAGAGGACTGGGCAAGAATGAAGAGGGAGAAGTTGTGGGGAAACAAGAGCAGATGTAGAGTCTTATGTTCCAAGCAGACCTGGCCAACAGCTGGAAACTACATATTGTGCTGATTATGATGGTGATGAATGCCTGAAATCACAACAAGACAGTTTGTGTATGCACTCACAATGAGGCATAGAGATCTTGAAGTTACCGAGTCCATATTGTCCAATGATTACGTAAGTATTGGTGAATGTTTACGTAAATGGAGGTTGGAGCCAAGTGCCGCTAAGACAGAAGTCTCAATGCCTTACCTAAACACAAGTTGGCCAACAAGGAGCTGAAGGTCTACTTTGAAGGAAGGCTACTCAGACATAACACAAACCCGAAGTGACTTGCGCTCACACTTAATAGAACGCTGAGTTACAAACAACACCTAATAAGAACAGCTCGATATACCGTTCTTTAGGAACTCTGCGTCAAGTCATTGGGATGCTCTCCACACTTCAGGTCTGGGGGTGATCCAGCTTGGATTTATAGTACTCACACAAGACTTGTTGACACACAGCTGAACCATACCATGCATCTTATAACTGACGCAATCAGACTTACAACTGTCTTCTGGTTAGCCACATACCACCTCCTTCTATGAGGCGGAAAGAACACTTGTACGAGAGTACAAAAACTACGCAAAAATCCTCACCTCCTGTTCATGCAGACATCCCAACCATCAGTAAAGCAAGGCTTCGCTCTTGTCAGCCACCCCTGAAAACTGCAAGGATGGTTACTTGAGAAGGATTTAATATTAATGACTGTTCGAGACACACATGGGAGATCAATGCTACGACGGAAAGGGTTAAGATGCCATGCATATTGACCAAGCACCTGGCTTTGAATTGTCACGCAAGATCTGGTCGGTTCTTAAGCGAATAAGAAGCAACACTGGCAGGTGTGCCAATTGGGAAGAATATAACTTCTCCAAGTTGTGACTGTGGCACTGAGAGGAAGACTGTTCACCATGTAGTTCAAGAATATCTTTTGAGATATTTCCATGGCGATCCAGCAATAGACTATATTCGTGGAATGGATATTAGTTTGTAATTTGAGATAATTGTAAGTATTAATTTTTAGTGATGTAACCATATGCCAAATAACATAAATTTACAGCTGTAATGAAATTAAAATTCTATCATAACATTTCTCTAGACAAAGAAAAAAATCAGAGTGTCAGAAAATTGTAACGAAATATGTTGAACAGAGCAATATGACATTGAGCACAACCACTTTATTTTTATTTATTCGCTTTTCCTTTCTTTCCAAGTGCATTTTTCATCTTTCTTCATACCCACATATCTAAAATTTCTAGGCATCTTCATGTCATCCTTCAAGGGATCCAAAGATTTACACCCAGTCAGAAGCACTCTCCAAATGAAAGTCTTCACAGACTGTTTCTGTTTGTTAATAGAAAAATAATTTTTGGTAAATTATCTTCTTAAATTATCTTCTTCTTCTTCTTCTTAGTAAATGCTTTTCCACCAGTTGCAATTCGTTTTCTAATTTCTGTGTTATATTGGGTGTCACTTGTCATGATGGTGCCCAGGTAACAGAACTTGTCAACTAAATATATTTTATTATTAAGTATTTTATGACTGGCGTTTCTCTCTCTCGTGATTTATCTACAATCATTATTTTTGTTTTGTTTGTTTTACAATCTTTGATAGTATATTAGCTTTAAATGTACGCGTTTTTCTCTGTGGTTAAATATAGAAAAAGAATTATAATTATTTTTTATTAATTCAGATTTTTTTTGGCTGCTTCATGACAAATGCCGATTACGAGTGTAGTGGAAGGTATTTACCTGAACGTATTCATCAATAATGTTTTATTTTGTGAGTATCCACAGTTTAAAGCGGACTCTGTTCCAAACTGAAAGCTATTGTTACGTTTTGTACGCTGATGGAGTTGTGATGGTGCACCATCCATGCCTCTACAGACACGTCAGATTTAATTGGATCGGGGATTAGTTAGGAAAACAATATTGTGTAACAATGCAAGCAGAGTCATTTCAATTGTGATTGGGGAGGAAGGAATTCAATAGCAGTTGTTCCAGCTGACACAGAACGATAATGTAATTGTTCACGTTGTGAGCTCTGCTATCACAACCAGTTCTTCCGGTGTGTGTGTTGCAAAACCTGGTTAGCAAATATTATTGGAACTGTTGTTGTCATTTCTGTGTGACAGGCTTTGAGGTTGTTAGAACATTTCGAATTTTAATTTCTACTGAAGTTTCGCCACAAATGGGGCTGGCATCTTCGAGAATACATAGAAAAGTGACACTGTTTATGGATAATGCCAGCCCCACTGGCAGGTGATTTCTTTTCCTCCAATTAATGGTTAGCTTTTGCAGGCAACAAATGCTGGGAAATATAGCTTTTAAAGAACTTAGCAACCCATATACGAAATATTTTATTGTCTTTCACACAAATATTGCTGTTGGGTATCACGAACTTGTTTTCTTCCATGGTGGCGTTCATGTATCTATCGATTTACAGGATAAACTTAAAAATTTGGCAATACCGCTTTGACTGCAATGTGCGATATCCTAGCCTTTCAGTCCATAACACCACGCAGTATAACCAGCGATATTGTCGAGTGCATGTTACCCTCAGCAGGGCCTCAGTGAGAACAGTAATGCCATACGCGACTCTGGAACCATGCTGTACTTATTCTACCGTTTCGAAGGCGACCTATATGAAAATACTGTGGCATCAGCAATAGCATACGTTACTTCGGAATCATGATGTATCTATTATACTGTGTCCAAGGCCACCTTGATGAAAATACTGTGGCATCAGCAAAGGCATACGTTACTTCGGAATCATGATGTATCTATTATACTGTGTCCAAGGCCACCTTGATGAAAACACTGTGATATCTGCAAACACACCCGTGACTTCGGAATCATGGTGTACTTGATTCACCATTTCCAAGGCCACCTTGATGAGAACTGTGTAATATCAGGTATGAAATATATGTGCGACTGTCATCTGTAATAATAAAATGAAATGTTCGTCTGTGTGTGCACGAAGCCCAGTCAAATCTAGGGCAGGGAGATATTTTTCATTTTGTCTTTCATTGCTGAATTATGAAGGAAAAACCGCCGGAAAACTTGTGTTTGGATATGAAATCCAACGCGCTGTCACTAAATTAATAGATTCACTGTTGCTAGGTAACATAATAGGTAATAAAAGTCAAGGAGTCATTTTAAGTCCATGGTGTAAGAAGCAATTTTCGGTCTCAGACACGAAGAGCAACATCCAGTCCGTGTTTGTGTGTGTGCGATACCCACGCACATCTACAGCAGGCAGATATCTGAAATTTTCAACATAGGCTTATTGTTTGATGGTGCAGGAAAAGGTCTGTTTTGATTAATTATTTTAATAAGTTTTAATCGTTTTAATAATTTATTTATGCAGTTATTTACCATATATTCACTTCATTCATTAAAAAAATACTGAATACGAGGATTTTATTGTATCAGCATTAAG
The DNA here is from genome assembly GCF_040414725.1 of Anabrus simplex. Taxonomy (NCBI): domain Eukaryota; kingdom Metazoa; phylum Arthropoda; class Insecta; order Orthoptera; family Tettigoniidae; genus Anabrus; species Anabrus simplex. The sequence continues at coordinate 41,679,224 of NC_090278.1, read as the reverse complement.
GCGTGAACCGCAACTAACTCAGTCTTATATTTTATTCAGAGAAATCATAGCCTACGTCTAATACATTAGGTAGATAAACAAGGAATAGTAAACCGAGTGAGCTGGCCGTGTGGTGAGGGGGGCACAATAAAATAATACCGGTTATAATAGACCCCGGGTAATAATAATAATAATAATAATAATAATAATAATAATAATAATAATAATAATCGTATGGCCTCAGCTACCGAGTGCAGGCATTTCAATTCCACGCCATCTGGCTGTCTGCTCTTCAATTTCGACGTTCCGTTTTACTCCAGGCCCACTAGATGGCAAACCGAGTGAACCGCAACCCTCTTGTGCGTCTATGGCTGAGATTTTATGAATTTTGTCGGGTAAACGCCGAATGTGTGACCAGAGATCTTCTACATGCCGACATCGTACGACATGGAGTGTCCAATCGACTTTTTTTTACCGCCCTTCAAGAATTTGACAACTTCTGCCGGGTTTGAACCCGCTATTTTGGGATACGGAGGCCGAAACTCTACCATTGATGGACAGAGGAAGCTTAGGGGCGCGCAGTTGTGAGTTTGCATTCGGGAGATAGGGAGTTCCAGCAGTCCTGAAGATGGTTTCCCGTTGTTTACCATTTTCACTGCAGGCAAATGTTGGGGCTGTACCTTAATTAAGACCACGGCCGCTTCCTTCCTTCCTGTCCCATTGTCGCCACAAGACTTATCTGTGTTGGTGCGACGTTAAAGGTTTTGTAAAAAGAAATAAAGGGAATATATATCAGCCTAGAAGGCATTTTGAGCCAATGGCAGAGGGAGCTATTTTCGTTCAGTACATGATATCCGGAATTGTTTGACTCTATGTATGTGCGCGATACCCAGCCTAATCTATGGGACATAGAGATTTGAAATTTTAACATAAGTGGGCACAGCATTTCGCCGATCACTCATTGCTGTGTCAGAGTACAAAGCTGTTACCGTCATCAGCAAGCAACTTTTACAAGAATTGCTCGGTGTTCTACAAATTTTAAATTCCAACAACACAAGCTGTAATACAGATGAGGCTGTAAGCTACAAGACAGAGCTTTTCAACAACTTGGAGTCAAGTCACCTGGAGTACCCTCAATCGTCTTCGAATGGACGTCATTCTCGTGTAAATGAATCCTCCCTCCCTCTGCAACGGGACTCGACTCTCAGTCAAGGAACTGATGCCGAATATTGTTGAAGTCACCATCAGGATTGGACGTGCCACTGGCGAAGTAGTATTTATTCCTCGCCTTTAAATAATCCTTTCGTGTATACCGTTCCAGTTTATACGTCTGCAATTCCCTGTTTGTTTGAATTTCGCTATGTGCATCACAGAGACCCAAGGGCAATCGCTTAGAGTTGTAGGACTCAATCTTCGGAAATGATGCGTTTCCACGGTAAACTGTACTCGGGTTGTTCAATATTCGAAAAGCAAACACACTAAGTACGAGGCACGTTTTTGAATAAGTACCGTTTATAAATATGGCCGCTGCAGTGCTTCGATCGCCGTTCAGATCATGCGTGCTCAGTACGTACGTCTGTTGGCTAGCCAAAAACGCAATTACGGAAGCATTCTCCCGTATTTACTTTTGTTTGTGCATATTGAAATTGCCTCTGACGATAGAGGGTCCCGCCGAATGTGAATTAGGCGCTGTGATTCTATTTTAAATGGAAAAGGCGTGAAAGCTGTTGAAATTCATCGGCAGATTAGTGAAATGTATGGAGAACACACTAGGAGCAAAGGAATGGTAAGAAAAGGGTTAGAGCATTGTCCACAACGAGAAGCGTATTAGGCGACCGTTCGTCATTACTCAAGACTTGGTGCAAAGGTTCCAGGAAAGAGATGCTTTACGATTTCGTTATTAAGTTTATGATTTGCCTGATTTACCTGGAATTCCAAAGAATATTCTTTATGAAATTGTGTAAGATTGCTTGGATTACCGGAAGGTGTGCTCACGCAATCCATGAAATAAACCCCACACATACATTTCTTCTCTCCTGAAAAATTCACAGGCAAGCAAGTCAGTGTTGAAAACATCCTAGGGATATATTACATATTATATAAATAATTATGTAAATAAGTGAACTATAATTGGAATATGAATTTCTTGTGTTTGTGTGTGTGTGTGTGTGTGTGTGTGTGTGTGTACCATATACGTGTATTATTTGTGTACCATGAATTACTCTCCCTCGCCGTTCATTTATTTTTCAACCTTATCTATTAGGCCAGATATATCTGTGCGCGTTCTTACATTATTTCTCTATGTGTTATTCTTCTATCTTCTGTAATAAATTGTGTTTTGTCCCTTCCCCTTTATGACCCCACGGAAAAGGGGAATTTCCTTCCGCCTCGGTGGATTTAGCCATCTTTATTTTGGCGAGCCTACTTCTCGTCCCATCACTCTCCGCCTAGCCGCGCTTCTCCGTAGAGGTCAGTACCTCTTTTGAGGAGTTCCTCAGATCGCTCTGTGCGAGTAACTTGACTGGCGGAAAGCAGCGGCTCATTCCGTTTGCATCATCTACGGGTGTGGAGGTAGGAAGCATGTTCTTCAACTTTCTTTTAGGCTAAGGGAGGGAGTTTCTTTAATCTTGAAAATGTAATGTTCTAGGAGAGGCTACGGGCCTCGTTTGCTGGAAGGTTCTTGGAAGACATGTTAATATATGAGATAATCTGGGATTTAATAACGTTGGTTACGAGGCTGAGCCCCTGTTGTTTGTTATAATTAAAATTCTTGGAAGATTGGGCAGTCAGTAGTATTTCGACCTTATAGAAGTTAATTTGTATATGGCCAAACGCCTCTAAAATTGTTAAATTGCTTGAGAATTGTATTGTAACATTGGAGTGAGAATGTATTGGAGGAACATCCCACTCACGTTATGGAGGATATAGTGGAGACTTTGGATAGTGTAGGGGCAGGTCCCTATTTGTAAGGTCATGCCTTCTGACGATTGTAAATAGGTTTCCTCGAGCAATGTTTGTTCTTCTTGGGATGCATAATATTAATAAAAATCTAGCATAGAAGATGCCATCGGTTTGCGCTAACTTCTTCCATTGATCTTATTGTCTCACTGGTAAATGGCTCTGAACTTAAGCGCGCACTTTCCTTACTTTCGCTGCCTATTCATGGTGCAATTTAAATTCCGTCAGATTTGAAAAATAAAGTATGTAATTATTAGTAATTATTATAATCGTTGCGTCCTTGATATTCATTGTAATAATACACAATCTTGTATGTATCAGGAAATGAGGGACCAATTTTAAATTATTGCGGGGAAGCCCCGAGCTTCTTAGCGCCGCTACTGCTAAAACAATATTATATTGTTACAACTTAAAGTGTTGAAAGTAATGAATGAATTAGAAGTGATACATTGGGAAATAATCTGCAAGTATTTCTTACATTTGTATATAGCAGAAGATAAATTCTGTACATTCACTTGGAACAAAAGTGAGAAAAAAATAAAATTAGTGTAATAATATAAACAACAAGCAATATGGAAAGAGCATACGGTATAAGTAGGAATATCTGAAAATAATTGTTTATCTAAACATTTCAAAATACAACAGTATAACACAGTAGTCGAACCGAAATGCTTATACACGAGTGAATGTTTAGTACTGAATTACAAGCATAATAAATTAGAGGTACTGGTTATACGGAAAATACTCGACACGTTAAAAACTGCAGAACTCTGGAAATTAATTTATACAGAATGGAGGACAACAGGTTAACGAAACATATTTTCAAATATCTTTGGAACAAGAAGTAAATAGAGATTTGGAAGGAAACAACATTAGGAAAGAAGAAGCAAGAGAGAGTGCGATTTTGAGAAAGAAAGTGTTAAGAAGGGAAGGATTTCAATGTCGGGAGGGAAAGAACACAGGCTCAAAATGGTCTGAGGTGAGAAAAACGAGACATGGTGTGCAGATGGAGTACTGTAGGAGGAAGGAGGAACAACAAAGGATGAAGCACTGAAATTGTCTCGTGGTCCCTAGAAGTCTCTAACGGAGGAAGAAGAAAAATGTCAAGAATATATTTCAAAATATAGATGTGATTTCGTCTGTCGCCTTAATTTGAGTGATCCATTATACTTGAAGGTGAAGCATCACAAGCACTGATGTTCCATTCCTCGCACCGTGGAGAACACTGGATGTAAACCAGCTGGAAGTAAAGATATCAGTAATATTACATGTGCCAAAACACTGTTTTGTGAGAACCTTTCTCGAGTATGGTTGTGAGGTGTGGCTCCCGTATCAGAACATCCCGAGAGAGTGCAGATAAGGCTCATGAAGTCGATTAGTTTTGGATTCCTGGGCATGCCATTCTCTTCAAGCAGGTATGAAGAATTAGTAAACATTCTTGGAACGACTACGCTGGCAACGCGAATGCAGTGATAACTAAATGCCTGAAGAGTAAAGCGGACTGCCCGGCTATACTGGGGTTGATACCACGTCTTGTTCCAAGCAGGCCAACAGGGCAGAAATGCACATTCCACCTGCTCAAATGTAGGACGGTTGTTCATGCAAGCACTTAGGACCATAAATCAGCTAGAAGGGTCAGTCGACATTTTTCACCACCCTTCCACTGCAATTCGAAAAGCCCTTCTCATGGGTGGTGATAATTTTGTAAATTATCTGAATTATTATGTGAATAGTCTGTAGAAATTATGTGAAGGTGTATATCTGTATGTTTGTCTATATATGTATATTTGTATAAAATATTTAATTTTTTATTCAATTTCCTCACATCATCTGTAATTGGGATATCCTGAATGTGATAAATAAATATAATCTATTAAATGTAATACATAAGATGACGCCACAACAGTATATAGCCGAGATGATACACCCTGTTTACTCTGACAAGAAATGTTGGTTACACATTTATTCCCGGGAAGTCTTCAGTTCCAGATATACTACCAGCCTGAAATAATACGTGACTTTGGAACCATGGTGTACGTACTCTACCGTTTCCAAGGCCACCCTAACCTGGGATCGCATTAAAATTCTCCTGCTGTCTCTTGTTTGCATCCGTCACAACCATAATACACCGAACCCCTCCTTCAATTCAAAATGTTCGATTTTCAATACGAGGTCGGTGCGAGTGACGTGGACCAGGGCTTGGCCATTATTCACCAGGGAATTGGAAGAGGAGGGAGGAGGGGAAACAGTGTGAAGGGGGAAATATTCTAGAGGGGATTTAAAACGATTTTTTACTCCCTGTAATTCACTTCATTAGTAAAGAATGAAATCCAGCGGGGTGGAAATTTGATCTCACTTGAACGAACGACAAATGCCACGCATTAAGGCTGTCAAGCTCTCGGGTTCTTGTTTATCAGAGTGAAATCCTCAGGCATTCATAACTTCTGACACGGTGGTTGATAGAGCCTCGTGTTTCTTCTATGTTTCATGTACCAGGCTGCTTCAAAATTTGCAAGATCGTCTTCCGGCCTAGTCGGTTGGTATGGGCTTGCAAGATTGATGATGTATTAGGAGCTTCTGGCTCAGTGAGAAAAGCAACGGGTATCTACCTCACTCCTCATTTCCCTAGTATACCCCTTCAGCGAAAACCAGACAATCTATGGCATTTAATGGTGGAGCAGTTAGGAATGAATGAATGAATGAATGAATGAATGAATGAATCAATCAATCAATCAATCAATGAAAATCAATCAATCAATGATTCAATCAATCAATCAATCAATCAATCAATGAATCAATCAATCAATGAAAATCAATGAATGAATCAATCAATCAATGAAAATCAATGAATCAATGAAAATCAATGAATGAATGAATGAATGAATGAATCAACCAATCAATCAATCAATCAATCAATCAATGAATCAATCAATGAATGAATCAATCAAGCAATCAACCAATGAATGAATGAATGAATGAATGAATCAATCAATGAATCAATAAAAATCAATCAATCAATCAATCAAGGAAAATCAATCAATCAATGAATCAATTAATGAATGAATCAAGCAATCAATCAATGAATCAAGAAATCAATCGATGAATCAATGAATCAATCAATCAATCAATGAATCAATAATCAATCGATGAATCAATCAATGAATCAATGAAAATCAATCAATCAATTAATCAATGGATCAATCAGTCAATGAATCAGTCAATGAATAAATGAATGAATGAATCAATCAATCAATGAATCAATGAAAATGAATCAATCAATGAATCAATGAAAATCAATCAATCAATGAATCAATGAAAATCAATCAATCAATGAATCAATGAAAATCAATCAATCAATGAATCAATGAAAATCAATCAGCCTTTTCTTAATTATTTTCAAAGAACTTGGATATCTATTGAACATTCCTCTTGACCCTTTATTCCAATCCCGAACGCCTCTTCCTATAAACGAATATTCGCCCCATTTTTAGTCTAGAATTCCGACTTTATCCTACTGTTATAATCTCCACTCAAACTTATTCGTCTGCCAATGTCACTCCATGCCATCCCAGCCCGAAGCTTGCAACATGTTCGTCATGCTACTCGCTTGTCTGAAATCGCCCAGAACAAATCATGCTGCTTTCCTTTCTTGAATGTTTTCTAGTTCTCGTATCAAGTGGTCCTGGTGTTAATCCCATACACTTGATTAAGACTTATATCCCCTCTCCTTTACAACCTTACTACAACTACTAAATACTCTCATACCTTCACGAAAAGATTTCTAACCTTCCTTAAATACTTCGTTAATATATAACCCCAGTGTGGATCTTTCCTTTTATGCTGGCAAATCAGAAAGTTACACTTCCAAGTTATAAATATGGTTTCCTTGATTTTCCTTTATGCAACATACAACTTTCCTTGGACCATACAACCTTCAACTTCTCCTTCAGTCATTCTTCCTTAGCTGCTCTGTCCTGCATTTTCTATCCACTTCATTCTTTAATGGCCTGTATTCTTTTCTGCCCTATTCATTTTTTCATTCTTGTACGTTCGGCGTTCATCAATCAGGTAAAATATATCCTGAGTAATCCATTGACTTTCAGTTAATATTTCTTTTCCTTGTAGCATTTCTTCAGCAGCCCTAGAGACCTCACTCTTCACGACTGTCCATTCCACCTCTATTGTATTTCCTTCAGTCTATTCACTTAGTCTTTGTGCACCATTTCTCTTGAGATAGTCCCTCAAACTCTTTCCTTTCAACTTGTCTAGATCCCATCTTCATGCATTCCTTCCTTTCTTCAATTTCTCCAACTTTAGATGGCATTTAATGACCAACAAGTTGTGGTCAGAGTCCACATCTACTCCTGGGAAAGTTTACAATCCAACGCCTGGTTTCTGAATCTTTCTCTAATCATAATGAAGTCTTATTTGATACCTTCGAGTGTCTCCAGGTCTCATCCATGTATACAGATGTCGTTTGTGGTGTTAGAACCAAGTATTAGCAAGGACTAAATTATGATCGGTGCAGAATTCAACCGGATGACTTCTTCTTTCATTCATTTGTCCCAGTCCGAATTCCCCTACTGTATTATTTCTCTTCCTTGGCCTACCACTGCATTCCAATCTCCCCATCACAATTATATTCTCGTCACTTTTTACATATTGTATTAAATCTTCTATCTCTTCATATATTCTTTGTATTTCGTAATCATCTGCTGAACTAGTGGGCATTGGTTTGGTGTCTATCTTGACAACAATAATCCTTGCACTATTCAAGTGGTAGAAGCTTACCCGCTGCCCTATTTTCTTATTTATTATTAAACCTTCTCCTGCATTTCCCCTGTTTGATTTTGTGTTGAAAAGTCGGCTGTCCAAAATTTCTGCTCTTCCTGGCAACGTACGTCACTTATACAGCTACACCTACACATGGCACTGTCGAATATTCGACATGTCCGTATTTCTTCTCGTAATTTCTTCATTTCTTCAACAGATATCTGGACAGTCTACATCTTGTCGTCAACAGCCGTGAGTTCAGTTTCATTCATATTTACAACCCCCCTTCGGTGCAGTTTTCCGAGAATCTACTTGGGAGCCATTTCTGTAGTGTTTCACGGGCTTTGCTTTGCTATTCTATTTCATTTTATTTCGCAGTTTTCCGTGCGGTGCGAGTTATTTAATCCTGCATATACACATTTTGCCGGCCCCGTGGTGTAGGGGTAGCATGCCTGCCTCTTATCCGGAGGCGACGGGTTCGATTCCCGTCTAGGTCAGGAATTTTTACCTGGACCTGAGGGTATAGTTCGAGGTCCACTTAGCCTACGTGATTAGAATTGAGGAGCTAATCGACGGTGAGATAGGGGGCCCGGTCTAGAAAGCTAAAAATAACGGCCGAGAGGATTCGTCGTGCTGACCACACGACACCTCGTAATCTGAAGGCCTTCAGGCTGAACAGCGGTCGCTTGGTAGGCCAAGGCTCTTCAAGAGCTGTAGTGCCATGGGCAAAAAGTATACACATTGTTATTTGATTTAGTTTTTGTTAGCGGCTTTACGTCGCACCGACAAACAGGTCTTATGGCGACGATGGGATAGGAAAGGGCTAGAAGTTAGAAGGAAGCGGCCGTGGCCTTAATTAGGGTACAGCCCCAGCCTTTGCCTTTGTGTAAATGGGAAACCACAGAGCCGTCTTCAGGGCTGCCGACAGTGGGATTCGAACGCACTATCTCCCGGATGTTCACAGTTGCGCGCCTCTAACGGCGTGGCCAACTCGCCCGGTATTTGATTGATTGTGTACATTTGTAGAGCAGTGTGTGTATAGAAATAGCATCTTCACTTCATTACGGAAAATCAATGATGAAGAAGCGCGAAATTTGTAGGAAGATGAAAGTGACGGATCTGACTTGATTCAGAGTCAGGTTTGGAATATTTATCAGGCATTTCATCGCATTAAATACCATAAAGTGAATGTGATTACGAACCTTCCACAAAGCAATCTATCATAACAACGTGGTGTAATATTATGCCTCCAAATGCCAACACATTTTCCTTAGTATTTTCAAGAATTTGCCTATCAAGAGTGATGAAACTTTTACTGATGCTTTAGAGATAAATGATTCACAATCTGTATGTCTCAGTTTGTTTATGACATGTTCCAGTTTTGTGTAGGTAAGATTGAAAATTTTATATTATTTTGAATTTAGTAATTGCACTACACATTACACTGTACATTTTTCTAGTCAAAAGAATGTACGCACTTTTGTGTTACCGCGACAAATCTGAGTGTATCAGCTTTGCGTATATATGTCGTAGTTACATTTCATATCTTGCGAATATTTTCTATTTTATTTAGACAAGAGAAAGTTGCCAAATATGGCTGCCACCACAAGATTTAACATTGCCAGTTCTAGGGTGGGTCATGGCCATCCATCGATACTTCACATCACAGCTTGCACGTTTGTTAGATTACATGGCGTTACATATTTTTGTATCGATAATTTCGGATGACCTGCGTACTTAAGGCGTATTGATGTCAAGAGGCTATTGCGACTGTCAAGAGCTACACATGGCAGAGTGAGTCGACTTTGAGACAACTCGGCGTAAGAACGAAACTGGCGACAGTTTAAGGAGGTACTTAACAAGTGTCGACGTCCGGACCTTTACACGTTGAGAAATTTACCAAAAAAACAATTCCGATGCCACCTTTGTCATTCTTCATTCTGTCTCACGGTGAATATTTGATTCCGATCACCTTTTCTTCCCCATTTATGACGAAAGAGAAAGCGGAAATCTTTCATTCAGAGATCCTTTAAGAATAACATACGATCGACATCAATACGTTGATGTCAGTTTCTTATCTTTCTTCCGAGTCATTTCTCGCTCCACATATTTTTCAGGAGACGGCGGAGTACAGTAAATCAGATATTCTCCCCACCAATATCAGATGCATGTACATTCAGCGAGGCGTGTGAAATATGGAAATATCAATGATGATGCCGCACTCTCTGTGCGGCTGGAAGAATGAGAGAGATTTTTGTTACCTCTATGACGCCATTCCAACGGAGGTGAGTGGGAAAAGGCTGGGACTGGGAAGATAGCGTATACGGTCTCAATTAAGGTACGGCTGAGGCACTAGTCTGGTGCCAGGATAGAAAACTACGGGTTGTGATAATTCAGATCGCTAATATTCATGCAATTCTCACTGCTGAACTGTGGTGCGGGTAGAAGACACTTTAGGGGTTCTGATAGTTCAGATCGGTTATATTTATGCAATTCTCACTGCAGATCCTTTGTGCGGGTAGAAGACACTTTAGGGGTTGCGATAGTTCAGATCGCTAATATTTATGCAATTCTCACTGCAGAACCGTTGTGCGGGTAGAAGACACTTTAGGGGTTCTGATAGAATTGCATAAATATTAGCGATCGGAAGTATCAGAACCCCGAGAGTGTCTTCTACCCGCACCACAGTTCAGCAGTGAGAATTGCATAAATATTAGCGATCTGAATTAGAAAGAAAGTAAAGGAGGAAATAAATAGATGAGAGAAGGAAAGAAATAAAGTAAGAAAGGATTGAAAAAGAAAGAAAAAGAAAGAAATAGACAAATAAGAAAGGACGTAAAAGGCGGATGACAGAAAGAAAAAGGCAGAAGAGGGTATCCAAGAATGAAAGAGAGAAGGAAATAAATAAAGGAATGATGAATTAAGGAAAGAAAAAAAGAAAGACGGTAAGCAAATGAAAATAAAGGAAAGATGAGGTAAACAAAAGAAGAATAAATCAAGGAAATAAAAGAAGGGCGAGAAAAAGAAAGAAAGAAAGAAAGAAAGAGGGAAATAGTTAAATGAAGCATGAGAGAAAGAATAATAACCGAGCAAGTAACTGTGCGGTTTGGGTCACGTAGCATTCGGAAGATAGGGGGTTTGAACCCCACTGTCGGCAGCCTTTAAAATGGTTTTCCATGGTTTCCGATTTTCACCCCAGTTAAATGCTGCGGGCTTGTCTTACATAGGGACACAGCCAATTCTTTCGCACTCCTAGCCCTTTCCCATTAGACCTATCTGTGTCGGTGCGACGAAAAGCAAGTTGTAAAAGTTGATTATTATTATTATTATTATTATTATTATTATTATTATTATTATTATTATTATTATTATTATTATTATTATTACTTTCATGGTTCATGTGTACTGCCATGTATAGTGTAACTAAACGCATTTTGATGTTAACTATTTGTTTTATGCTCTCTCATTAGCGACCAGTTCTTCAAGTTCCTGTTGTTGATTCATTGGGAGTTTTGTAACCTCGGGCCCGTGTACGTGTTTGTATATAGAATTTGTTTTATAATCTGTGTTGCTGTAGTAAGTGTGTGGAAACATACCTTAACTAAAACTGTATTATCTCTCGATCTGGTAGTCATAGAAAACTGCTCTCTAGATTAAAATTCATCAAAGATAATCTTGTAACAGTTTATACGTACTAACGTATCCCTGTTTCTTTTAAATTTTCGGGGAAAAAGTAACTTCCAACGTTCAAAAACAGTCTCAATTTTTCTTCGATTTTAAAAAGCTACGTGGGGGTAAAATATTCCATAAATTAAAAAAATATTACCTCCTAAGGCGGTCGTCCTCGAAAACGGCTCTTCAGCTTAAACTTTAGCAAACATAATCCTTTAACAGTTCACACATATCAACTTACCTCTAACTGTTTCTCTTGTAAATGTCAGGTAAATGTAACTTCCAACTAAAAAAAACAGTCCTGGAATGTGCTCCAAATTTCTTTCAGAGTAAAAATATTTTAGGGGAGAAAATGTCCCTTAAATTAAAAGAACTATTATTAAGCCTTATTTTACTGTATTGTCTACAACTTTGGTTATGTATTATATTTTCGATAGAACCGCTACAAACGCGGTTATATGAAAATGACATTCTTTTAAACATTCCCTAAACTACCCTTTCAGCTAGCGGACTTTTTAGGATGTTTCTCTTCCTTTATCCAGGCTTGATATCGGCTCTACAGCTAGAGGCGGAGTTAACACCCAGAGGGGAGGAGGTTATTAAAGTTTTTGTTACAATATAGTCTAGTATACCGTATGCTGTAGAAAAAGGCTTGGGTGTAGGGTTGAGTATATGGGAAGATGTTTAGGGTACTGTAAGAGAGATTGCTTAGAGCTACAATCTTCGTTTTGAAGATTTAGCAACACCGCCTCGCGAAGCCCAATTGATTTAGCCCACGAAGTGATCTGATGGACAAATTTCAGCAGCTTACCGAATTACAACGGTACGAGAAAATTTCTTCCAAACTGAGTAGTGACTGTTGAAAGGCCGCTAATTTCACCGTAAGAAATGTACAATAAAGAAACGTGCCCACGTTCGGGTATGGCCTGTTGTGCTCGTGGCATTCGATAGTAGTCAACTACTGAAATGCATGTGGAAGATATACTAAAAACCATCCTCAGTGCTGAAAACATCCTAGGGATATGAGCTACGAATTTTTGGTAAACAAAATATAATATATTAAAAATTGCGATCCTTTTCTTTATCTTCGTAATCTGATCGATTAGATTAGCAGTTTGCCTTTTCTACCACTACAAGCGCTAATGTGAGACAATGCAGAGTTTCACTTAAGCTAATATAACTACATTCGTTTTGGACATTTTTCAAAAAAATGCCTGGGGGTATTTAAGCAAGGAACACATTACAGAAAGCATTACGAGAATAAGTTAAATGGCTAGGATTTGAATCAAAAAGTAAATAAACAAGCGATGATATGCTGCTTTTCCGGAACTGCATTCAAACCAGAAGTGATTTTCGGAATTTATTTTTTTAGTTTGATGGAGCCATCCAGGACTCACAAATTGAAACTTTTGTGGGCCCTTTAAGCCATTCAACTTTCGGCAGAATTGAGGAAGTAGCTTAAGTTTAACTTTTTTATCATTTAAAATTGGAGTGGAAATAACAAATTTTGAACAGACACTCCCCAGTTATTTATCAGTATGACCAACACTCTGATGTACCCGGTCCATGTGCTGTTTCCGACCACAGTGTGTAATAATTAGAGCCCGGATTTTTAAGCATTAATAGGTTAGAATGCAAACTTACTGAAGCAAGTAGCAAGTATAGTCTACCTTCACAACGACTATGCTATGGGGTTTGCATAAACATTAGGGGTACGGCCCATCAGAACCACTATCACATATGTTACACTTGCTGCATTATGGAGGAGCGGGTGACCGACACTTCTTACTAACCAAATTAGTTTGCAATCTAACCTGTTACTGCATAAAAATGCGGGATTTAGTAATATTTATTGATTTCTGCAAAATAATTTCAGATTTATAATCGCCGTATGGCATTCTCTTCAGATTCACAAATGCACTTGACTGTATTTGTTTTCCAGATCTCCTGATAGAGGCGCTATATCTTGCTCGTGCTGTATAGATGCGTGTGTATTTGCAACAAAGAGCTTTTTCGTCTAAAGCGCGTGGAGAGCTCTCTCCGCCAATTACGTTGCTCTTGACAAAGGGACTTTAACAGCATAGTGCTCATAGAGAGAACACCGCACTTGCTTTTATTCTTTTAACGGGATTGAGTGGTGGAGAGTTGGTATTGACCGCTCCAAGATAACCAACCTCTGTGTCATAGAGTTTTATCACTTCAAAAGGCCGAGGAACAGTGTGGCAGTTAATTCTGTCGTGAGTTGAAAGTAAAAGCGAAAGGTTTCTATCTCCTTTATTCATTTAATTTATCATTTTTTTTTGGCAATTATCAAAATGTTGTTGAGTAATGGTGAATGATGTCAGAAGCAAGAGATGTATGCTTTGCAATATCGGTCGGTTTCCACAAAGAACAAGCTGGATTTCTCAAAAATTGCAGCTGTTGATGATGATAATGATGCTTGTTGTTTAAAGGGGCCTAACATCGAGGTCGTCGGCCCCTAATGGTACGAAATGAAATAACAAAAAATTCAAATTCATCCACTGACCAAAATAAAATAAAAAGTGTCATGAAGAATGAATGGATGGACATGAACCCTACAAAAAAAAACAAATAAATAAATAAACAAACAAACAAACAAAAACAGTGGATCAGACTAAAGAGAAGGTTGTTAATTAGAGTATTACTGACCAAGGGTCCATTTATAAAGCACAATGATGCTTGATGTCGGAAGGGGTGCTAAATTCACGTCTAAGCCCCACAGAATGGTACATGTCGCGAGTAAAGTAGAACCATGGTAGTTGTCATTTTGGGGGTATTAATCAAAAGTAGCGAAGACTCACGGTGGTCCACACAAGATGGTACTACTGACAAGTATTGCAATTCGTACAGGGAACGCGGACCTATGGTGTTTCTCACACAATGGCGCCACTCATAGCCAACGCAAACCGGTAAGGTTCCTCACCTAGGTGTACTAGTCACGGGCGCCGGTATTCCCGTGGTGTTCCTCACATAGTGGGTACCAATCACAGGCAACGCAGACCCACGGTGTCGCTCATATAGCGGTACAACTCACAGGCTACGCCCAGACCCGCGGTGTTGCCCACATGGGTACAACGCACGGGTACTGAAATCCACCAGGCCAGGCTTTTTACTGCAACTAATCACAAACCTATTTCGTACCAATTTAGTGATACTATTCGCAAGTACATGCAACCCATGGTGTTCCCCGCATGATGGTACGAATCAATAGTAGTTTCATGATTCTAATTCAAACATCCCTTGGTCGCCCCTTGTAGTCGCCTCTTACGACAGGCAGGGGATACCGCGGGTGTATTCTAAATGTGCGTCCCCCACCCGCAAGGGGTGAAATTGCAGCTGTAGCCATTGCATAAATAATATTAGCATCATTCTATAAGAAAGTGTGAATGGCAGAGCCACCAATATCTCACGTTTGTAGATTTTGGAAGAGCATTTGACTCGCTGAATTGGAACGCGATGTGGAATACATTCAATGACTTCGGAATGTCGGATAAAATCTCCAACATGATAATATAAAGAGGAGTATTAAAAATAAAAACCTTAAAAGTAAAATACAGCGTGTCATTGACCTAGCCAGGCTGGAGTGCGTGGCGTGGTGGAAGGTCAACGGACTGGCTGGCCAGCTGAACTTGCGCCAATGATAGAGCAACGTTTTAGTGCTGAAAACCTTCCATAGCAGGCAAAGTAGGGATCCCCATACTACGAAAGACGTAATATTAAGCAATTTCCCCAATTGTGTAGAAAGTGGAAGGGTTAATGGGCTCGTAAAAGTTTCAAATCGCGAGTCATGGAAATCTCTGTCAAACTAAAATTAAAAAAAATTCCGAAAATCGCTTCCGGCCTAAATGCATTTCCGGAAAAACAACTTATAATCGCTTGTTTCTTTACTCGTTTTCTCGTAGTGGTGCTTAACTGAAACACTGCATTGGCTCACATTAGCGCTCGTAGTGGTGCTTAACTGAAACACTGCATTAGCTCACATTAGCACTCGTAGTGGTGTTTAACTGAAACACTGCATTGGCTCACATTAGCGCTCGTAGTGGTGCTTAACTGAAAGGCTCACGTTAGCGCTCGTAGTGGTGCTTAATTGAAACACTGCATTGGCTGACATTAGCGCTCGTAGTGGTGCTTAACTGAAACACTGCATTGGCTCACATTAACGCTCGTAGTGGTGGTTAACTGAAACACTGCATTGGCTCACATTAGCGCTCGTAGTGGTGCTTAACTGAAACACTGCATTGGCTCACATTAGCGCTCGTAGTGGTGCTTTACTGAAACACTGCATTGGCTCACATTAGCGCTCGTAGTGGTGCTTTACTGAAACACTGCATTGGCTCACATTAGCGCTCGTAGTGGTGCTTAAGTGAATCTCTGCATTGGCTCACATTAGCGCTCGTAGTGGTGCTTAACTGAAAGGCTCACATTAGCGCTCGTAGTGGTGCTTAAGTGAAGTAATGCATTGATTGACATCAGCGCTCATAGTGTTAGAAAAGAGGGAAACTTCTAATATAATAGACCGCATAACGATGATTAAGGAAGGGATTGTATTTTTAGGAATAAGTAAACAATATATTCTCATACTTTATTGCCTGAACTTTCAACACCTCGCATTCTATGCTAGAGTGGACAGGAAAGAGGTCTTCGTTAAGGAAGTTCCAGATTCCAAGCTCCTGAAAATTTAGGCAGCAATGATTTGATAGACAATGATGATGTTCTTTTAAGAACGAGACATTTCATCCTATTTTAATTAAGTCATTTCCTTTCTTCAAGTGTAACAATTTTCCTCAAGTTGTTTAAAAATTTATTATTCAGAATCAGTTTCGACAGACTGAAGGACCTAGCAGTTACAAATTACACCAGTTTGGCTTAAACCGGATAATATTATGAAGAACAGAGAAAGAAACGCTGAGTCTCCGAGCCAAAGAAATTAATCCGCGGCCAGAAATCGAACCGAAGAGCAGTACACTGACTATTCAAGGCAACCAGGTGGGCAAACAATCATCTGACCAGTAGTGATAAACATAATTATTTACTTAACCGAGTAACAAGTATACTTCACCGTGTACAACTGTTATGCTATGAGATTTGCATAGATATTAGGGATACGGGCTAAAGAACTCCTACAATGTATGTTACACTTGCTACATTATGGAATAACGGGTTGCATGACACTTCCTATTTTGGTTTGCATTCTAAGCTATTCCGATGTCTAGTGATAAATAATCGATTTAACATTAGAGAATGCGTAACCTGAATTATGTAGGATTTCCAGGTCAGCATTTGTTCTTATTTCAGGAAGAAACATATCCTAACGTATATCACTTTAAGCAGGACATTATCGAGCCTAATGTATCGCAGTACTCTACGAAGACAGACCATCCCATTTAAAGAATAGAGACTGTTTGACAACTGAATTGCATTTCCGCTTCATAAATTGAAAAGTACAATTCTGGACCCCTTCCAATGAAGACTAGAGTGGTCAGTCAATTATAAATGAGACTGTGGCGTAGAGACTGCGCTGTTTTTCAAGGTCTGATATAAGGGCTCGTTGTCTTGGGCTGATTGAATGTACCAGGAATTATAAGTCTGCATGAGAGTAGCTGCGATTACTGGCTCCCTCCGTAGATCAGTGGTAGAGTGACGGACTCCGGCTCTCAAGATAATGGGTTCAAACCCGGCACAGGTAGTTGGATTTTTGAAGGGCGGAGAAAAGTCCATTCGACACTCAATGTCGGCAAGTAAAAGATCTCTGGTGACACATATGGGGGTTTCCCGACAAAATTCATTAAAACTCAGCCACAGACGCTCAAGAGAGGGAGAGAGATTCTGACATCTGGAGGAGACGGTAACGTGACGGCCAGATGGTGCCACCCGACAGCTGAGGCAGTGTCTTGTCGCCTAACCGCTTGCCGGTTGACATCCTTGGTCATCCTCTGGGTCTCATTCCAGTACTTTCCCTTCGAGTCATGTCTCAGTACTGTCCAAGGAACTTTGGTTTCCTCTTCTTTACCGTGTTTAATAAGCATCGATCCTACTTTACGTATTTTAAAACAAGGTCATTTCTTCTTTATATCCATCCAACTTGTGTTTTGAAATCTTCTCCAAAACCACATTTCTGCTGCCTCAAGTTTTTTCTTTCTGTTTCCGTAATGTTAGGGTTTCGCATCCACACTCCAAACTAGAGTCTTGAGAAATGATTTTCTTGTCTTCAAACTGAGATGGCTGGTTAGCAAGAAATTTGTCACTCCGAGCACTATCCTTGTCTTGATTTCTGAAAGGGACTTCTTATCAGAGATAAGAGAATTCTGTGTTTTGTTCTATCGGTGCGTCATTTAATGTTAAGTATTTTCTAGCTGTAGGCTTCTTTTTGTCTGTTATTATGAATTTTGTAAAAATTTTTACAAGTTGATTTACATGGGACGATGGTATAGGAAGGGGCCAAGTGTGTGAAGGAATCTGCCGTGGATTTAATTAAGGTACAGCTCCAGCATTCATCTGGTGTGAAAATGGGAAACCACGGAAAACGACCATCAGGGCTGCCGACAGTGGGGTTCGAACCCACTGTCTCTCGGTTACTGTATACTGGCCTATCTTAAGCGACTGCAGCTATCGGGCTCGGTAGTATACATTTTGCTAAGGATTTGTTGAATATCCTTTTCAGAATTAGCTAAAATAGCTGAGGCCATATTATTATTACCTCTTCTTCACGCCACAGCTATCAGCATTTTAAAAGCTCACCAGGATCATGCCCGCATAATTGTCAGCTATCGTCTTCCTTTATGGGCTATAACAGAGCACATCTTGGAACGGTTAAGGCGTCGATTGAACGGAGTTTGGTTTGCAGTTTACATTATTCTCTTTCTTCTATTTCTTCGCAACATTGCCTGACATTTGGAACCAATGCCGGATTCATCAGGCAGCTTCACGGACAGTCTTGGAGAGGGAGGATATTTATTAGCAGGAATTCTGACTGAGTGACCGCGGATTGTAAATTGTGTTGTAGATCAGTGGTGGAGTATCCTATTTGTTTGCCTGTCACAGGACTGCACGAATGTTTTAGAAGCCAATGTAGTATCAGTAACACTTTCACTAACAAGTTAAATTCACCATTACCGATGCACCATCTCAAGTTTCTATGGATGTTTTCACAATAGCTGAAATGTGCTAGCACACTGTTCTTGTAAACAAAATATTTACAAATCAGATGGACTAAATATTCTCTAATTTTCTGTACAATTTTTTTAAAGTGTTCAGTTATTTATTTGTTTCTTTATTTAGCATGTGACGCATCACATAGCGTCGTGAACTTGAAAAAAAAGAAAACACTATGCGAAATATTATAGCTTAGAACATTGGTCAGTAAGGTTCTCTAATGTAAACCTCAATACTGTGAGAACATTGTCACGGGATTCTCGCTCTTCGTAATGTGTGTACTGCGGGTCAGTTTTTCTCCAAAATTATTGTAACTTAGTGGTTTCCACAGGGGCAACGGTGATATACACATCTTCACGCGATTTATAGAGGCGCTGGGTGCTAGTTACTGAGCAGACTACAACGTGGTCAAAATGAATATGTGAGATATGTCTGTAACCTTAGGTACTATAACCGTGTACCTCCTACCTTCCTGTCCTAGCCCCGAATAGAAATCCGTCGCACTGTGCATACCATATGCCACCTCCATAAAATTCTTCATTCTTCATAGTCATTTTACCTTACTTCATATTTCAAATACCTCTAATCTTATCACAGTCTTAACACCAGATCTACTAATACTAATAATTCCATCCTTGCTTTACCTACCAATAGAGATGCCATTTACGATAAATCATTCGCAGTAATTGCCCGCCGTGAGTGGAACCTCTTCCTGAAAGTATTAGAGGGTTAAGCGCTAGTCGGAGGCATTTCATGCGCCAGTAAGGATCACCTGTAAACTTGATTCTTCTACTCGCAATCATTCTATTGTCATGGATGTCCTGGTAGAAGATTAGTCTAAAACTCTTATCCGATTTGTTTCTCAAATGCTATAAAATTTTATGTATCACCTCTTTTTTACATGTAGTATATTAGTTTTAAGAATTTATCCTTTTATTATATCTATTGTATTTTATCCTAATTTAATCACATCAATCATTTGTATTAAATCTAATTATTGTAAAGTATTAGAATGTAGGCCCTAATATATGTATATTTCAGTGCCAGGTTAGATGGAAGAGAAGGCCTGAAGGCCTTAATATTGCCAGTTAAAACAAAACTTTACTAAATTGAACTAAACTATATACTCTTGTGCCTCTCAGGGTTCAGTCTGCAAGCCTCTGTGAATTTACTAAATGCAGCCATAATCCTCTATTTGTTACTAGTTCTGTGGCCTCTTTTAGTTCTATATATTTACTTTTAAATCGTCAGAAACTGAGTATAACCACTGTCATTCTGGTTGCCGTCTACTTCCGTTACACTCCATGACCGAGTTCATTTTACTCTTAAGTAACCTATTCTCCTTCATTCGCCTCACATGACCCCATCACGGAAGCCGGTTTATTCATATATCAATAGAGTTCATTCCTAGCTTGATGTATATTTCTTCATTCCGAGCATCTCCCTGCAATTGTTCCCACCTGTTTGTACCGGCGATCTTTCTCGCAACTTTCATGTCAGTTACCTCCAAACCTGAGTCCACCCAGATTTCGCTCCCGTAAAGCAAATTTGGTCTGAAAACAGACCGATGTAAAGATAGTTTCGTCCAAGAGATGCCTTCCTTCTTACAGAATACTGTTGATCGCAATTGCGAGCTCACTGCATTATCTTTACTGCACTGTGATTCAATCTCACTTACTATATTACCATCCTGCGAGAAAACATACCAAATACTGGAAATTATCTGCGTGTTCGAGCTATGTACTCCCAACCTGACATTCAATTCTCTTAGGTTTCTTACTTTCTGATATTACTTCACGTTTACCTTCATATTATACTCATATATTTTAAGTTCCAAGATATTAGATTCCAGGCTTTCATAGCAATCTGTCATGAAGACCATATCGTCAGCGTAGGCTAAACTGATTCCTACATTTTCACCTAACTGAATCCCTCCCTGCCACTTTATACCTTTCAGCAGATGATCGATGCAAACTATGAACAACAAAGGTGAAAGATTACATCCTTAAATAAGTACCTGGAAGCAAGAACTCATTCTGCTGTCGATTCTTACAGCAGCCCGATAGTCAACATACAGTCCTTCTATGGATTTTATGAACTGACCTTAATCACATAGTCACACAGTATGGGGAGCATCTTTTCCCTTGGTACCCTGTCATATGCTTTCTATGAAGTCAGATTGTACAGGAAATATTAAATTAGGAAATAGAGACTGAACGGATGAAGATGAATATTTTAATTGTGTATTAGAATAACTACGATGATAGAAGTTAGAAGGACGTAAAGTGAAGACTGGGACAAGCAAGGAATGTCCTTGTTAAGGAGGGAGACCCACCTTAACACGGGGAAGATAGGCCAATATTCATTCGATTGTCATATATGCTACAAAAGTTGTTGACAAATGCTGCACATATCCCGGTATTGGCATGCTTCCTAGCAAACAGAAGGGACTTCAATAATTTCAAAATTCTAATTATAACATTTTAAAGTAAAATGTTCAAAATTTCCCGCCTTTTAAACAATATATCGCGGTTTCCTTCATAACTCTCTTACTGTTTCACGGATAATTATGATTTTTTTCACTGTTTCCTCCAATAGTGTTGTACTACAATCTGTACCGCATTCGGATCAATAGAATTTATATTAGATTTTGTGTAACATATTTATTTACAAAAATACCATTTTCAGGTGCACGGAATGAAAACTCGACAAGAATATCTAAATCACAGTCTATATTAATGATTGAGGTACATTTTGTAGGTGGAGGTTTGATACACACTTTAATAAACGAAAGGTATGAACATTATAATAAACTTAGAGCATATAAGGGCAACAGTGATGTACTGTTAAAAAGGCGGGACATTTTGAACATTTTATTTGAAATATTAATATTAAAATTCTGACATTATTGAAGTTGCTTTTGGTTGCCAGGAAGCAGCCAATACTGGGATATGTGCAGCAATTGTCAACAACAATCGTAGCATATTTAACAATCGAATGAATATCAACCTCCATTTTTCCTTTGTTAGGCTGGGTCTCCCCCCTTAGAAAAGAAATTTGCTCACTTCGAACACTGATGTAGGGATTAGAAATGCAGCGTCGCACTGTGTGCAAGTGAAATGTGGATGATAACTAGCTAAGAAAGGAGAATAGAAGCTTTTGAAATGTGGTGTTACAGAAGAATGATAATGCGAGATCGGTAGACAGAATTACAAATTACTAAATCGAATTAGTGGAAGGAGATCGATTTGGCTAAATATGACTAGAAGAAGGACTTGTGCACTTAGTTTCTGAGGGAAGTTTAGGCGGTGAGCATGGTACGAATGGACGAAGGTATGAATATGGAAAAAAGAATAGAGTACCTTAAGATGCAGTAGTTGCGCAGGAAAGAAAAGTTTAGTGCAGAATAGGATGGTATGGCAGGATGCATCAAACCAGTCAATGGACTGATGACCCAAACAACAACAACAACAACAACAACAACATTACTATTATTACTATTATTATTATTATTATTATTATTATTATATAAATTATTATTATTATACACTTATCTTCAAAATAAGAAAAAAGACTGGGCGAGTTGGCCGAGCGGTTAAGGCCACGTACCTGTGATCTTCCATCCGGAAGATAGTGGGTTCGAAGGTAACAGTTGGCAGCCCTGGAGATGGTTCTCCGTGGTTTCCCATGTTCACGCCAGGCAAATATTGGGGCTGTACCTTAATTAAGACCACAGCCCCTTCCTTCCCATTCCTACGCCTTTCGTATCCCATCGTCGCCATAAGACCAGTCTGTATCCGAGCGACGTGATGAATTACTGTACAGTAATGTCGAAGCTTCATTTTGAAAAATATTGACCGTTTGCTATAAATATCTTGGGTCTGGTCGTAGGCCATTTCCATCTTTTTGATTCGTGATTGCAATGTCTCTTTTTCTGAAATATTAGATTCTATCCACTCGATTATTATTATTATTATTATTATTATTATTATTATTATTATTATTATTATTATTATTATTATTATTATTATTATTGTCCGACTTGTTGGCTGAATGGTCAGCGTACTGGCCTTAGGTCCAAAGGGTGCCGGGTTCGATTCTCGGCCGGGTCGGGGATTTTAATCGCTTCCGATTAAATCTTCTGGCTCGGGGAATGGGTATTTGTGTCCGTCCCAATGCTCTTCTCTTGATATTCACACAACATACCACAGTACCAACCACCACAGAAACGCGCAATAATGATTACATCCCTCCAGATAGGGGTGGCGTCAGGAAGGGCATCCGACCTTAAAACAGGGCCAAATCCTCATATGCGAGGCAGTTCCCACCCGCGACCCCACAGGTGTGGGAAAAGCGGTATGAAAAGATGAAAGATTATTATTATTATTATTATTATTATTATTATTATTATTATTATTATTATCATTATTATTATTATTATTAATATTATTTACACAGTTGTCTTCAAAATAAGGAAAGGTACTTTTAGGACCACTTGCTGCACTGGTCTGTAATAATTCGCTCTCAGATCTGTATAGCTGCTGTGAGTAGAGAATCCCATCCGTCTAATCAGAAGACATACTAGCACTTACTGAATCCCCCCCGGGAATGCCTGCCATGTTTTATTCATGTCCCGATAGAGGTCACTAATAGCCATTCATGAATCTTGAAGCTCTTTTCATAGAGCCCTCAGTAAGCTCGCTTCTCTGTGACGTGAGGGACGGGAGGTTTTAAACACGACCTCCTTGGCGTGCCTTTCAGGGAGGCAAGGAAAAAGAAAGAGGAAAGGACAGTGGCTTAATAGAGTCTCTCATGTCGAAGTATGTCGTTCATTCTCTCAAAGCGTAAGCATCTAATTATGTAAGAGGCTTTGGCCTAGCGTCCCTGCATTCACAGCCTTCTGAAGAATGCCATCAGAGAAGAAGCTACATGTAGAGATGGGTGACATTATTTGAACCCAGGCTTTGTCACTCTAGTGGCTGTCGCGTACAACATTTTATTCCATATTATGACAAATTTATTTATTTAAAAATTAAAAATCCAACATACAGGATGATTCAAAAGTTCGTTAACATTTGACGAGGCAATACTTCACGGAATGTTGGAGGATGTAATAATTGACACACGTGATTGGCATGGCATGGGGTTTTATTGACAACAAAATAAGGTACACGAAATGACCAACAGATGACGCTCACAATCAATAATTTCCATAACAATTGAGGTTTAGCAAAGACGATGTTCTTTATAAGACATGTGGGCCGTACTTGTATTGTAGCACTGTGGTGAGTTGTCTTTTACCATCCGTAATGAGATCGGGGGATCGGGCAAGACATGTATCACATGCTGCGAGTCATATCCGATTATTTCAAATACCAATTGTTTATTGTACAGTTGGTGGTGCCGTGTGGTTGTGGAATATTGGAAGTGGAAGGTGCATTGATGTTAATATGTGTTTTTACCTAATTGGTCAAATAGTTGTATCATAATGAAATTCTGAACTCTGTATGGTGGGGAACCTGTATCATAATAAAACTTAAACTATAATGGCCCTCATTAAGATTCAATTTTCTGGCATATAATACTTATATTTCGGCATCGTCGAGCATAAACAGATTTATAACTCCGAATATTGACATACATATAACTTTTGACTGGGGGTCATGTATAAATTTTCGTTAAGGGTGTTAGGGTGATGTACGTGTTACCTAGCAACAGTGCAGTCTGTGATGTGATTTCCTTCCTTGAATATTATACTTTGTTTTGCTATATTTAGTCTTTTAGGCAACCCTGAATTAGCGGAAGTGTTTGCTAAGTTGCTTTTGTAAATAAACACAGGGTTGTCGGAAACAACGTGAAACGGATATATGAGCATTAAAGGACTGGTCATACAGATATATAATTTGAAAATAAAAATTCGATATCTCATACCATTGTTATTGTTGTCATTTTAACAATTGCTGAAGTTAGCCAATCAGGTCGCTTAGCGGGCGAATTCAAATGGGCTTTCTGAGGTGGCGTTGCCAAATCTATCTGCGGCTTAAGACTAGCTTGAAAGCATCAATCGAATGAAAAACTTCACTAGGGGACGGATCTGAACAGGGACCTCCGAGCTGACAGGATCGTGCCGTAGCTAGTGCGCTATGGTGATATCGTCTGAAACCCACGTTGTGTTTGTGTTTGATTCTGATTTCTCGGCATGGCCCTCCGACCGGTCTTAAGCACGTGCAGATTTTGCAATACCGTCTGGTATAGCTCACTTTAATTCGCCCGCTAAGTGCTCTGTTTGGCTAAATTCAGAATCTAATAAAATAAGAATGACGCGAGATATGTTTGTCAAATTATGTATTAGTATGACCTACGCTCTAGCTCTCATATTATCTGCTTCAAGCTGTTTCCAGCCACTCTCTATATGGATGGATGCCCACATAATGTTACCTAGCAACCATGCAGGCTGTATCTTATGGCTGGCGGTCATTTGAAAGTAACAGCCGTTGATGGATGGCCATGACCGTGAGACATACTTACGTATGATCATTTAATTTGCGCAACGGGAAAAGTGGTTTCTTTTTTCTTTGTATATTTCATTATTTTAGGTGGTAAGACAGCTTCCTCTCTGAAAGAAAATATATAGGGCAGATAATGAATTAATTTATTCTTTCAGTATTTAATTTTCACCCGGTCTAGAAAGCCAAGAATAACGGCCGAGAGGATTCTTCGTGCTGACCACACGACACCTCGTAGTCTGAAGGTCTTCGGGCTGAGCAGCGGTCGCTCGGTAGGCGCAGGCCCTTCAAGGGCTGTAGTGCCATGTGGTCTTTATTATTATTATTATTTAATTTTCGCGACTGCACTGCACTCGAAATAAACGTTCAACGTATAAGATCGTGTTCAGTGCATATTCAGAACAATTGACTATCACAATGCAAGACTTTTATAGTCTTGGCTCGACTCCAGACAAGGCCGATGAAGTGCACAATCAACACATGTGCTCACTGTACACACTGAACTCACAACACCACCCCAACCACCACCACCACAGTGTGACTGAGGCTGTCTGCTTTTATATACCTGGTGATGAATTTCTAGTACCTTCGAGTGTGGCCAAAATATTAGTATTCTACCTTCTGCTTCCAGAAAATTCGCGGAGACATCAGAAAAAGGAGACAATAGAAGTAGAGTTTGTCACTTGCCCATATACGGGCCGGTAGTTTCCCACCCTAACTCACTCATCTCTTCCAGGAAATACCGAGGGGGAGAGCTTACGGTCGCATGGCCACGTCCCAATATAACAAGCAGTTAACACGGATATATATTTTTGGGTAGGGGGTTTATCTTAAATAATTCTTCTTCTTCTTAAAACGCTGTCTCCATACGGAGGTTGGCGATCTACGTATCCAGTTTTGATCGTAACAATGCAACGTGATATGCTGCTTCTGATGTACATCTGTGCCATCAAATGTATTTTAGCCATGAATTTCTCTGCCCATCAACATACGGTTTCCCTTGTACTCTCCTTCAATAATTAGCTCTAGTAATTACCGATACCACTCGCTCCTCATAAAATGCCCCAAGTATTATGTTTTCCTTTGTTTTGTAATAAGTAACAGTTCTTTTCGCTCTTTCATCCGATGAAGGAGCTCGACATTTCAAATTTTCAGTATGCAAGGTATGCGCAATAAACGGCGATACAAATACATTTCAAAGCCATCTAAACTTTCTTTTCTGCGTCATCATATCCCCGACACCATAGTAACCATGGCAACCACTGTTCGTTTAGGTCAATAGCGTCATCTTCTCACTGTGCGCTTTCTTCTTGTAACTAAGAGCTTGAGAAAAACTCGTATCATGTGAACACCGTTCTACTCCTCAGTACAGTATTAAAATCCTTGAACCTGCCGAAAACGAACCCATGGCCTTGGAATAAGAGATAGGCACACTACCGCTACACCATAGGGCTGCCTGCTACTACTACTAATAATAATATACGTAGCACGGTAATTACATTCGTGGACTGGCCGCCTGGTGTCCCTGTGGTGCACAGCAACGAATTGGTTACACCGCAGGATGCTGCCATGACAGCTCTTCACTTACCCCAGCAGGAGCTAGTTGCGTACATACAGTGTAAGCGGAACTGTGGTCTGCGTTATGAAACGCAGTTCAGTGTGAGCGCCGGAACTTAGGCAAATTTCAAGTTTAGCAAATCCGCTAGCGGAACGTTTGAGATGCTGAAGGCGAAATAGGCCGTAGCACCACGACCAGAAAGTCGCGAAAAGTCATGTCAAAAGGCTAGGTGGTGCTTGAACTGTAGGCGCCAATCCACGAAATTAATGACTGCAGTATGTAAGTGTACAATGTGTTGCCGACACTGTAGGCGCTAGTCCACGAAGTTAGTTACTGCAGTACGTAAGTATACACTGTGTTGCCTGCACTTTCGGCGCTAATCTACGAACTTAGGGAGTGCAGTACGTAAGTGTATACTGTGTTGCCTACGCTGTGGGCGCTATTTCACAATCATAATGACTGCAGTACGCAAGTGTCCAGTGTGTTACCTACACTGTAGGCGCTGGTCCACGAAATTAATGACTGCAGTATGTAAGTGTACAATGTGTTGCCGACACTGTAGGCGCAAATCCACGAACTTAGCAACTGCAGTACGTAAATGTACACTGTGTTGCCTACACTGTAGGCGCTACTCCACGAACTTATTTATTGTAGTAGTATTTGCGAGGTCTACAATAGCTTTAATTTACTCACAGTCACCCTTACACTTCATTAGTGGATTCACTCATTTTTCATTCGATTTATAGAAAGTCTTTTATCTCCTCTGTGGATGGAGTCAAAGGATACATTGCCTGGAAAGCTCTACCTGTCGTAAGAGGCTACTTATAGGGGAATAATTAAAGGATCGCATTAGCTCCTTTCGTCTCCCAAACCCGAAAACATATCCATAATTCTGTTCCCTGAAGTGCGAAATATGTATGTGTGCGAAGTTTTAAATGCTGAAAAAAATGTTATCATCCAAAGTAGAGAACCCCATAATACGTAAAACGTAAAATTAAACAATTTCCTTAATGTGCGGACAATGGAAGGGCTGAAGGGCCCGTAAAGGTCTCAAATTGTGAGTCTTGGACAGCTCTAGCAAACTAAAAGAACAGATTTGGATAATCACTTCCGGCCTAATTTTCGGGAAATCGGGCAAAAATTGATTGTTTCTTTACTCATTTAATTGTTGATTCAACTCCTAGTCAAATTAACTTATGAACACAATTCCTTCTGTAATCCGTTTCATGATTTAATACCCTCAAGCGTGTCCGGCTCCATGGCTAAATGTTTAGCGTTCTGGCTTTTAGCCACAGGGGTCCCGGTTCGATTCCCGGCAGGGTCGGGAATTTTAACCATGATTGGTTAATTTCTCTGGCACGGGGCTGGGTGTATGTGTTGTCTTCATCATCATTTCATCCTCATCACGACGCGCAAGTCTCCTATGGGCATCAAATCGCAAGACCTTCACCTGGCGAGCCGAACTCCCGGCACCAAAAGCGTTTTTTGACTTTTGAAAAATGTCCACACCGAATGTAGTCTGCATTGACTCACATTAGCGCTCGTAGTGGTAGAAAAAGAAAACCGCTAATCTAGTCGACCGGATAACGATGATTAAGAAAAGAATTGTAACTTGAGGAGTAAATAAATAATATATTCTCATACGTTATTATATGTTATTTACCTAAATTTCGTAGCTCATATCCCCGGGACGTTTCCAACACTGAGTTGCTTGCCTGAAGGGCTAGAACTGCGGAATTTTTATACTTATATAGTGTTAAATAGTTACTCTTTTTTTCATTTTTACATCGCACCGACCCAGATAGGTCTTATGGCAACGATGGGACGGGAAAATACTACGGGTGGAAGGAAGTGGACGTCACATTAATTAAGGTAGATCCTCAGCATTTGGCTGTTGTTAAGATGGCAAACTACGGAAAACCATCTTCAGGGCTGTTCGAACTCATTATCTCCCGATTGCAAGCTCACATCTGCGCGACCCTAACCGTACGGCAATCCCGCGTAAAATTCAAGAGGTTAGCACACAATAGGCTGTCATGGTTACATCTATAAAACCATTCTCTTGGGTGAGGACCGAAGCTACATCAACAGATATTTATTTCTTAGCTCAGAGTGCAAATTACCCCAATAAGACCCCTTACGAAGTCAATAAGTGGTCACTGCACTGTAGTAAAAGTTACCTCGTGTCTCTTATTAGCTGCTGTAATCTCGAAGCCTGTTTAAGCGAGCTGTGCACAGGATCAGAGCTACCTTCTGCTCGTTCACTCTGCGGGATATTTTTCCTTACACTTCATGCATTTTTAATCTCCTCTGTTCTTCAGCCCCTTTATGCTCTGCGTTTCATTTCTTGCTTGAAGCAAACGGCTCGTGTTTAGGTAGAAATCTTCCTCGCTCACTCTCTCCAACGAGAATTTTTTTTTCTTTCGAAGGTAAATGTTTTCTTTTCGAAAAATGCTGTTTATTCGGGGCGTCGACCTAAGAAGATATTTCCCTAACTTTGCACCATATGTTATTGCGGAGGTGTAAGGTGTTGAATGTGAGGAAAGGAACATTAAGGACGACACCAAAATCCAGTTCCCAGGACAGGGATATTAATCATGTATAGTTAAAAAACCCTAACCCGGCCAGTAATTGAACCCGGGGCCGTCGGGTTACAGGCAGACGCTTTGCCCCCTACACCACGGTGCCGGACAAGGTAAATGTTACTAACTTTCTCTTTCAGCTCTTGTTCCACATCGAACTGTCTTTATTGTTTCCTTTCCTTCACATAATTAATGCATTCAATAATAATAACAATAATCTTTATAAATAAAATCGTAACGACCGTGTGTCTGTACATTGACTATTTTGGCAAAATTTCCGTACAGTTATCCGTTTCATGTGTAATAATGACCATCTGCATAATTTTTAGCTTTGGTGTCTGTTTGTCTGTTTGTCGGTTCGTCTGTTTGTGGTTTGTTTGTTGGTTCGTCTGTTTGTTTGTCCTTCTATAACTTGAAACCTACTGGATATATTTCCACCAAACTTCATATTTAGAATCCACCTGTCCTTGGGTAGGTTTTAGCGCAAATATTGTTTCAAAATCCCCGAGCTGAGTGGGGATATTTACGAAACCGAAGCCGTGATTTTGCACTCCCACAAAGTATACACAACCGAACTTAATGGAAATCTACCTGCCTTAATGAAAATAATTTTCTAAACCTTTTTTTCTCATGTGCATCATTTCGATAACAGGATTAGTAAGGGAGATATCATTAACGGACCGTTTTTCGGTACAAGTCCCAGCGGACTTAACGCAAGAGCGGGTGCGCATAAAGCATGTTTCTTACAACTTGAAAACTACTGAAGATATTTAAACCAAAATTTATATTTAGCATCTACCTGTCCATGGGTATGTTTTAAGGTCAATGCCACTTTAGATTCCCGGAATGGGCTAGGGTTTTATAGATAACCGAAATGGTGAATTTACTCTCTCACAATATATGAAGTACAAGACCAACCTGAGTGGAAATCGACCAAACTTGATGGAAATCCAATTCTAAATACATTCTCATGTGCATTTTTTCAGCAGGAGGATTAATAAGGCAGATATCATGAAAGTACGGTTTCTCTGCCTGAGTCCAGCCGACATAGCCCGGAAGGTGTTATACGTGGAGCATATTCTTTATCTATCTATATAAATCAAATCGTAACGACCGTGTGTCTGTGCATTGACTATTGTGGTGAACATTTCGTACTGCTTTCCGTTTAAGGGGTTTCAATGATCATCTGCATATTTTTTAGCTATGTATGTATGTTTAGTCCTCAGCCCGGAGCCTTGTTTGATCCTCAACAGCTCATATCTTCCTGAAAGTCCTAAAATTTACCTCCCTCGCCAAAATCAAAATTGCCTCACAATCTGCCATACGAGCTGGAAAATTTAAGTTAAGCAAAATTTTACGTTTTAGCCGGTAACCTACGGAAAACTTCCGAGATCTTTAAATTGTTCACTTTTTATGCCGATGATTATTGAAATATGGAGGCAATTTAATGACGGTGCCGACCTTCGTTTCGAGGTATTTCGCGGCCAAACTGTAAGTCGTGAAACAAAACGGATGGTACAATCTTCGTTCAAT
The DNA here is from genome assembly GCF_040414725.1 of Anabrus simplex. Taxonomy (NCBI): domain Eukaryota; kingdom Metazoa; phylum Arthropoda; class Insecta; order Orthoptera; family Tettigoniidae; genus Anabrus; species Anabrus simplex. The sequence goes on along the minus strand of NC_090278.1, from coordinate 41,648,490 downwards.
TTGGAGTGATCTTCAACCTTGGTTTTATGAATTTTTGTCGTATCTGTATCACTTATACGTAGGATTCGTCTCTATTTCTAGATTTTAGGTAAATTTCGATTTTTATATGGATTATTCATACTTTCAATCACTTACAGGAAAGTTAGAATCATCAAACTCTACACGGACGTCGGCCCACTCAGTACCCATAAGTGACCTGTAATGTAATAGCAGGTAAATTATTATTATTATTATTATTATTATTATTATTATTATTATTATTATTATTATTATTATTATTATTATTCATCGTTAGGGCCACTAGGAAGCGTGAGATCCCACCTGTGTGTCTTCTTGAGACCCTACCTGGTTTTCATCCTTTCGTAGTGTGCTTTCTTCCATACATCAGAATGGGCATGCTTCAGTCGAGTTGGGATTTCTTCTTAGTGAACCTGTCTAAGTTTCTGTTTGAGTGAGCTCGGAGTTTAATGTCTGTTTCTGAGATTCCATAGTTTGAAAGATCCAGTCGAGATTTTTTTCTGAATACAAGGTGCAAATTTCTCTGCCAAACGTAAAGAGTTTCACTTTGTTTTCTTGACAAGCCCAGAATCCCATATCGCGCCTACAGTATAATATCAGTTTGGTTTCGTATCCACGTATATCAAGAAATAGGGTGATGGTGGAACCAACCATGAAAACACTGCCTTCTATCATTTCTGGCCACAAGCCCATCGCGAACATGTGTATTAACGTGGTTAACCTATATGACAAATGTCGCAAAAGAGTATTGACTCCTATCTTAATTGTGCTTGTTTGCATGCAAACATTCACACTATAACCAGTGGCGTATGCTGGGATCAACACGTGTGCTACCACTACGCTTAGGTTACACCATTTCGATGATTGGTTTAGTGAACATCAAGCCTTAAGCGTTTTGAGCTGCAGCCAATAGCCTGCCGTGTTGTCAAGGCTGCTTCACAAACTGCTGCCCTGGCCCCTACAAAGGCTGCTTCACAAACTGCTGCCCTGGCCCCTACAAAGGCTGCTTCACAAACTACTGCCCTGGCCCCTACAAAGGCTGCTTCACAAACTGCTGCCCCGGCCCCTACAAAGGCTGCTTCACAAACTACTGCCCTGGCCCCTACAAAGGCTGCTTGACAAACTGCTGCCCTGGCCCCTACAAAGGCTGCTTCACAAACTACTGCCCTGGCCCCTACAAAGGCTGCTTCACAAACTGCTGCCCTGGCCCCTACAAAGGCTGCTTCACAAACTGCTGCCCTGGCCCCTACAAAGGCTGCTTCACAAACTGCTGCCCTGGCCCCTACAAAGGCTGCTTCACAAACTACTGCCCTGGCCCCTACAAAGGCTGCTTCACAAACTACTGCCCTGGCCCCTACAAAGGCTGCTTCACAAACTACTGCCCCGGCCCCTACAAAGGCTGCTTCACAAACTGCTGCCCTGGCCCCTACAAAGGCTGCTTCACAAACTGCTGCCCTGGCCCCTACAAAGGCTGCTTCACAAACTGCTGCCCTGGCCCCTACAAAGGCTGCTTCACAAACTACTGCCCTGGCCCCTACAAAGGCTGCTTCACAAACTGCTGCCCTGGCCCCTACAAAGGCTGCTTCACAAACTACTGCCCTGGCCCCTACAAAGGCTGCTTCACAAACTGCTGCCCTGGCCCCTACAAAGGCTGCTTCACAAACTGCTGCCCTGGCCCCTACAAAGGCTGCTTCACAAACTGCTGCCCTGGCCCCTACAAAGGCTGCTTCACAAACTGCTGCCCTGGCCCCTACAAAGGCTGCTTCACAAACTGTTGCCCTGGCCCCTACAAAGGCTGCTTCACAAACTACTGCCCTGGCCCCTACGAATGCCAGTGTTCAACCCCTTATCAGTGGAGATGGTAGCCTAAGTTTTAGAAAATTAAAATCTGCCGTTTGACTAAATGAATAGTGTCCTTGCGCTTGGTCCAATGGCCCCGGTTCAATTCTCAGAATCAAACCCCTCGTACTCTTAACTCCCCTGGCTTAGGGACTGTGGTTTATGATGTCTCCGCCATTGACTTCATCCTCATTAGGTCACCACCTAGCCCTCATAGATGCCACGCACCATTGTTATTAAGTACACATTTTTAATTTTATTGCGATCAAATCCATCCATTACTGTTTCATTAGGTTCCTCAGGAGATCAGTGGTGGTGTGCGACCCATGATCACTGGTTGGATTCCAACCAACAAAAGAGAAATTTAAACCTGAAAGACTTGCATTTCATTTTAGCAGATCTAACTATGCAAAGAAAACTATATTACTACAACAACTGCAGCCCTGCAGTGTCTTCCTACAAGGATGTAGAAGGAGAGGGGAGTGAAATACCAGCACTCTCTTATTTATATAATTGAGAAGCATGAAGTGAGGAAGTATATACGATGAGGAACGCATGGCGATCTGACGGAGCGAAGCCTGGCACACCTATCCCCCCGATCCCCGCTGCTGAAGGTCATTCCTACTGAGCCGAGCGTACTGGGTCCAGGGGTACGATACGCAGCGCCGGGGCTACAAGATCAGTCTCCGATGCCTTGCTCTCAGAAATGAGTGCTATGTTTTTACACTTTGCCTTCAAGATTTATAAATGGAACAATGTGTCAGATGCTTACATTATGATGCCCTTTAGATTTTCATCGTTCTCATTTGAGGTTTGGGCTTCACTGACAGCCTTGGTAGCCCTCAGTATGCGCCACCGACTTCGACATTGCTCTGTCAATGCTGATTTTCCCTTCAGACACAGCATTTCATTATTCTGACGATGTACGTTTTGTCGTATGAAGAACTCAATTGAGGACAATGCTGTACTTCTAGACCCCAAAAGGGCGATTTCACAAGTGAAAAATAAATACTACAGACTCGAAAATAAATGTAAATGTCTATATGCGAATAGGCCTGACTTTTGATCGCCACCAAACACAAATGAGTGATGTGTTGGAACACAGAGAATTATTCAGATGTGTTTTACGGTTCATTTGAAAGCCATCTCGTATGCTGAACAAATAACAGCGACCTCTATTAAATATTTATGGACATCGATCGACGAGGAGGGAAAAAATATGAACCGGAATAGAGTTGTGAAAACAGATCTCTAACATAACCAGCGATTGATGTCGTGGCTCTGTGATAAACTGGAGATAATTTACATCGACCCATGTATCTAATAATAATAATAATAATAATAATATAATAATAATAATAATAATAATAGTAATAATAATAATATCTTGAATCTTCATTATAGACCGTTACACTTTCAGCGTTCAGTCTGCAAGCCTCAGTGAATTTACAAATTGCCTCCACCATCCTCTACCTGTACATAGTTTTCTGACCTCGTTGAGTTCTATATGTCTTATCTTTAAATCGTCAGAAACTGAGTCTAACCATCGTTGTCTTGGTCTCCTTCTACTACTCTTACCCTCCGTGACAGAGTCTATTGTTCTTCCAGGTGACCTACCATCCTCCATTCGCCTCACATGACCACACCACCGAAGATGGTTTTTGCCTACAGCATCATTCATCGAATTCGTGACTGTCTTAGCCTTTATTTTCTCATCCCGAGTGCTCTCCTGCCATTGCTTCCACGCGTTCGTACCAGCAATTATCCTCGCTACTTCATGCCTGTTACTTCTTACTTATGAGTAAGATATCCTGAGTCCATCCAGCTTATACTCCAGTAAAGCAAAGTCGGTCTGAAAACAGACCTATGTAAAGATAGTTTACTCCGGGAGATGACTTCCTTCTTACAGAATACTGTTGAAAGCAACTACGAGTTCACTGCATTACCTTTACTGCACCTTGAATCAATTTCACTTACTGGGAGAACACATCCTAAATATTTAAAATTATCTAACTGTTCCAGATTTGTATTCCCTACCCGACATATACATTCAATTCTCTTGTATTTACCATGAGAATGTTGGGCGGCACGATAGGAGAAGTGGTGGTATACGATTACTAATCATAAAATTGCGTGCCAAAGCCCAGAGTTCAATTCCTAACAGCGTTTATATGGAGCGAAGTCATATGATGCTGTTGATGGCGATTCATCCGTCCAATGGAGATATTAAGCCTTCATCAGACCCTTTAGTGTTATTCGATAGGAGGATATCGTCTTCAACAGGTGCCTAATAGATCTTCCACTGTTTGTATGCAAATCCGACAGTCCTGGAATTCGAACTCGTAAACATACAGGGTCTCTCAAATAAACTAAAACCATCCAAGCGGCGATTTTACTCTGCGGTACGTAAGCTGCCGGATTGGAGGTACGCACATAGTTCATAATCTTAAAAAACAGCGTGCACATGTTCGACCTCGCAAGCATCAGTCGCCAGTCTGAATTTCAGCTGTTTACAGTTATTATTGCAACGTTGTATTTTCGTATGTAAAAGTTATTTAAGTACGAGTCGGCTCAACGGGTACGCGATGAATTTGTTCAGAAATTTCCTGGTGAAGTGCCACTTTCACGAGCACAGATTCACGTAACTTAAATGTAAATAAATTTGTAACTACTCTTTCAGTGCTTAATAAAAACATGCGCTCACACGAACAGTTTTAACAGGAAAAAGCTAGATGACATTGGTGGGAATCTTGAACGGCCACCGAATAAATCATCCACAACATTATCACAACAAGAATGGTTTTCTACTAGAGGATTCGTGCTGCTCCGAAGAATTCATTACAAATAGGTCAAATAACATGTCTTGATTAGCAATTGCCCCATGCGAAGCCCTGGTACTTTTTGAAAAGTTTCTGTTTTGTGTCAAGTGAATATTGCCAACTTTTTATTGTGACATTGACTAGTATTTTACGAACACACTGTACTTTTATAATTATTGTTCTGTGCTTAATTTAAAGTTTTATTAATTTTATTTTTACATTCTTAAAATTGTAGACTCTATCGGGTGGAAGGTTTGTCCTTGTTTCAGCGCGAACTGTTTGCGAACCTTCCACACAAGTGATGGCTGTATGTGTTTGGTTCTGTCACCAATTAGCCTAGTGAAACCGAGGACAAATCCTCGCGCATTGGAGGAAATAAAAGAAAACATTACGAATGAAATCAGCAACATTACACTGGTCTAACTCACTCGCGTCAGGCAGAATGTGGTTACCAGATACAATGCCCGTGTAACCCACTTCCAGCATCTTTTATAAGGTAACATTTCATGTAAGACTGTAACACGCTCAAAGCGGGGCGGCCGCGAGCGACGTAAGTTCGGCTGAGGCAGCTGCCGTTGCGCAGAGTACGAACACCGTGCGTTCAGTCTTGGTTTATATGGGAGACCCTGTAGTGAGCATGAACGTAATCAGTAGGACCCTGATGTTTATGCGGGAGTGGGGTAGAATGCAAATTTGCTGAAGCGAGTAACAAGTAGACTCTACCTGCACAGCGGTAGTGTTATGAGGTTTGCATAAACATTAGGGGTTCTAATGGGCCGAACTCCTAATGTTTATGCAAACCTCATAACAATACCGTCGTGCAGGTAGAGTCTACTTGTTACTGGCTTCAGTAAGTTTGCATTCTACCCCACTACCGCATAAACATCCGGGTCCTAGTAATCAGATTCATTACACCTAGCCACTGGTCAAATTAGTATGGCTTCCACTTACTACGCAATGAATTCAGGTTGAAACATCCAGCTATCCAAATGAATATGGGAGTAATTTGTTGGTAGTAAAAGCTGTCCCATTGTTTTTTCAATTATTTTACTCTCCTCATCCTCATTAATCTCTGACTGAAAGAGTCCATCCATTACTCTACGGCCTGCAAGTAAAGGAAGCAGAGACTAATTGAATTTACGCCTGTATTCTGGCACAGAAACGTTCGTATTGCATTTAATATAATCTCAGTTAAATTTCATGTCGTCCTCCTGGATTAATACCTGCAACATTCGTTGTAACAGTGCCTAGGGACCGCCTACCTCTAATGAAGTGTTTCATTAGGTAACTGTCTCTTCAGAGCCACCTGTATGCTGCTGTATGAAGGGCCATGTCATTAAATGTGTTCATTTGTTTCACAGCCCCCTGCAGGCATTACTGTCAACGCTAACGCTTCAAAGTAAGCCGCCTGAGACCGAGAAAACCCTCAACATTTTAAAGGAACACTGCATACCAGTATATCTTCATTTGTAGATAATTGTTCCCTACAAGAGGCCATCTTTGGCATGCAACGAAACATCACACATGCTGATAAATATTGTCAAAAATATAATTAATAATTTAACATACAGATAAGGGAATTTGTAGTTGTTTGAGTCTTCAATTCATAGACTGGTTTGATCCAGCCCACCTTGCTAGACTAAGCCTTTCGTTTCTTTGTAACTACTATATCCTACATATGCTCCAATCTGTTTGGCATATTCATACCTTTGTCTACCCTCTGCCGTTATTATCTCCTACATTGACCTCAAAAACTAACTAAACATGATCCGGATGTCTTAAAATGTGCCCTATCGTTCTATCTCCTCTTATCGTCAAATTTTGCGAAATTGATCTCCTCGCACCAATTCGGTACAGTATATCTTCAATCGTGATTGATCTATCCATACACCTTAAGCACTCTTCTCTAACAACATATTTCAAAAAAGTTTAAATTCTTTTTCTGAGCTAGTTGGCGACCACGTTTCTCTTGCATACAATGTCATGCTCCAGACGAAACTCTTCAAAAACATATTTCTAACTCCTACATCAATGTTCGAAGTGAGCAAATATCTTTTCTCTAGAAACGCCTTCCTTGCTTGTGCTAGTCTGAGTTTTATGGCCTCCTTACTTCTGCCATCATTAGTTATTTCAATACCAAAGTAACAATATTCATCCATTTCCTTTACGACTTCATTTCCTAGTCTACTATTATCTGGATCACCTGAATTTATTCGACGACTCTCCATTACTTTTGTTTTGGACTTATTTGTTTTCATCTTATACTTTTAATCGAAGACTGTCCAGCCCATTCAGAAATTTCTCCAGATCTTCTGCAGTTTCAGTTAAAATAACAGTATCATCGACATATCTGAGAGTTTTGATTTTGTTTCCGTGGATTGTGATTGCCTTTTCAAATTCCTCTTTGATTTTCTGTACTGCCTGTTCTTTATAAACATTGTAAACGAGGGGGTGGGGCGGACAAATTTCGTCTTTATTGTAAGTGAAAGTGGGCATTATGACGTCCAGAGGTTGAACAAATTCATCAGATCTGTTTTGCGGCTATGAATATGTGCCATGTAGCTATCAATGCTTTAGTGAAACTTCTATCTAAGAGTTGATTTCTTTGATGCTATGTTTAACATATGTAAATGGTTGAAGATAGATACAAAAGGTTTGCATATTTAGAATGAACATGTTTCATTTATCTTAGAACGCCTGTTGGATGTTGCCCTTGTCGGATCATCACCGGGTGCTTAAAGCCCACTGCGGTTGATAAGCATTATTGCCTTGTTGGTATTGCACCTCGAGGCATCCGCAGAGAGGAAGCGGTAAAACGTGAGATGTACAAGGTGCAAACTTCTCAAGCACATCCTTCACATGGATATCAACGAGAATCCCCACGACTAAAATCAAGAAACAGCTCCCTCAGAACAACAGAGGCTCTTATTGGGACACCACAGAATTCCCGAACTGAACTCGGGCGTGCAAGCCCTGAGGGATGGCTCACACCCTGTGAAATCTTCCCGCTGGATACACAGAGAAATGGACTACATGGAGATCGCTCATTATATTACGGTCAGGTGTTACTAAATGCAAGAATAACTTAATTAAATGGGGTTTCCATACGGAGTAGCTGCTAAGTGAATGTGGCGAAGTGCAGACATCCTCCCACCTGCTCCAGTCTCCAACATCATGTACACTGGAAGACCTGATTTGTGCTACACCTAATACCATCGGTGTTGCTAACATCTCGGTGACAAAAGTGTAAGCGAACTGGCAATTCACTGTTATATTGTTCATGTGAAAAACCTACAACCTGTTTTCCAGTCATTGACCGGGTCAGGGATGGAATGAATGAAGCAGATATAGGCTATTAGTACGATGGGGTCGCCACTCCCAAAGTGATTTATTAATGACTGATAAATGTTATGAAATGAGTATGGAGAGTGTTGCTGGAATGAAAGGTGGCAGGGAGAACCGGAGTACCCGGAGAAAAACTTGTCCCGCCTCCGCTTTGTCCAGCACAAATCTCACATCGAGCGACCGGGATTTGAACCACGGTATCTAGCGGTGAGAGGCCGACGCGCTGCCGTCTGAGCCACGGAGGTACTATTGTTCATGTATCATGTACATATTAAGCATTATTACCATATCAACTGCAATCATTGTAAGTGGTTCTGACATGACACGAAGCCTTGGATACAGTGATATCCACCAAAAGTCATTTTTTGCCGATCAGTGTTATTAATAAACAAACACCGGATTTTCATGCCGTAACAAGTTAGACTGCAAACTAAATTTGGGTGATTGGAAGTGTCGGCCACCCGCTCTTCCATAATGTAGCAAGAATAACATAAATTATAGGAGTTCTGATGGGCCGTGCCCCTAATGTTTATGCAAACCCCATAGCATAATCATTGTGAAGGTAGACTGTACTTTCTATTCACTTCAGAAACTTCGCATTCTAACCTATTAATGCATAAACATCCGGTCTCTATTAATACATCTGTATACCTGAAACTGTAAGAATAGGTACGTGGTATTTTAGTACACAACTTCTTACAGTTTGGTGCTTTCAAGTTAAAGAAAGTACGAGCTTCTTCACTTCATATTACAAGGAAAGCTAGAAGGCAAGTGAGGAACTGGTAGACCACCGACGTCACGGCTCCCAGTCATCAAACACTGGACTTGTATCAAGTACACTGAACAACTGTTCAAGCAGGCTAAAGAGAGGGGTGATTTCCCCAGGGTGATCGCCAACGTCTGCGGGATTAGATATGGCACATTAAGAAGAAGTTAAAATTTGCTTGTTCTTCGCAAAAATTACAACACCAGGGACAGTATTTACCTTTCTTAGATGTTGCAGCGTTAACAGTGGACATATCTTAACCTCACCATTGGACATTGTATATTTAGGCAGTAACTAATTTGATTACTAGGAAGTGTTATGCAACCCGTTCGTGCATAGTGTACCAAAAGTAGCATACATTCTAGGAGTTCTATAGGGCGTACCCCAAATATCTCTGCAAATCTCATAGCATAATCGCTGTACAGGTAATGTATACTTGTTACTCGGATTCTGCACCACCATGTCACAAGAGAACACTTGTTCCACAGCGGATTGAGTGACAGAATGAAATTATCGACTGCGGTCCCATCATAATATCAATTAAGGAAATCAAAGGTAAACAATTAAATGAACTGTAATTAGAATCAGTTCATTATTTAATGAAAGTGGAAATCGACAATGCAATTGAATCGGAACTCTTTCCGTTCATACTGGTAAATAATTAAACACAAGTCAGACCTCGACTGTATATTTTGTTTGATAATTGCTTTCAATTAATGGAATTGGAATCACTCCATAAATATTGTCATGCTAGCTTTATTCTTTAACATAATCGAACGTACGTTGTACGCTTTTATAATTGTAGTAACTTATTAAGCAGTCATACTGAGATAGAGTCGAACCTTGGGAATAAATCTCCTGTTCTTGGATATGAATATTTATTTTAGTTCATACAATGATTAATGGGTTCCACAATTTCCACCTTAAGGGCAGATATCTGCGAAGACGACACTAAATTAGTGGAACATCGCTATTATTGACATCATTATTTGGACAGAAATACTTATTCTAGGTGGACAAAAATGATTATGTGCAATGAATGAACATTGTAGATTGTATGGTTAATTTTTAAGACTGCAAATTCAGTTCAATCTGTTTTCTTTGCTATTTGCTTTACGTCGCACCGACACAGATAGGTCTTACGGCGACGATGGGATAGGGAAGGCCTAGGAATGGGAAGGAAGTGGCCGTGGCCTTAATTAAGGTACATCCCCCTCATTTGCCTGGTGCGAAAATGTGAAACCACGGAAAACCATCTTCAGGGTTACCGACAGTGTGGTTGGAATCCACTATCTCCCGGATGCAAGCCCATAGCTGCGCGCCCCTAACCGCACGGTCAGCTCGCCCGGTCAGTTCAAGCTGCCGCAAGGGTAAACCTGGATACTTCCCATGTGACATGAATGACATTTTTCTCAGCTTGTTGGAACAAAGTAGACTACAAGAGTGCTATTTGTTAAAACATTTTAGTGGGACAATTTCAAAAATATTGTTCAAATTTCCACTGGACCAGTATCTGTTGCCAAAAATTTTGGAGCGTTCTTGAGATTTTTAATAATATTTTTTTCTGCGGATATTCTCAAACCTGTCTTGTTCGCTATAATTTCCAAGGGATTTTATTATTATTATTATTATTATTATTATTATTATTATTATTATTATTATTATTATTATTATTATTATTATTATTATTATTATTATTATTATTATTATTATTATTTCGTTTATTTTGCCTGCACAGCGGCACTGTATAGGTCTCCAGAACCATGGCCTTCTGAATACACTTTGCAGTTCAATGCAATGCAAATCCATCTGAAATATTCCAGACTGGTGTAATGGTGAGCAACTGGAAAGGTTTTCTTTTGGCTGGCTGACATGTTGAAAGCGCTGTAGGTTTCTGGTGAAGACATTAAGCCACGCTATGCGTTGCTCAGCGAAATGTAATTTTGTGTGTGTTTTGTACTTGCAGAAGAGAAATGCATCGCCTACAGGTGTAGTACGTGGCTGGCAGGAGAATGGGATCCCAGCTAAATAATATGATGTAACATCACAAAGCCTCGTGCTCAGAATGCAGATGAGGTTATCTTCCACCATAACACAGGGTGTCTGGTAATTCATGTCCCTGAAGGGATTGAGAAGTTTGTTATTGGACGCCATGTAAGTGAAGTGGCAGGGAGCATTACAAACCTCATCAATTCAGGAATGATCGCAGAACCGCTGAGGAAGAAACCCTTCTTCATCCTGCCACTGTATGAAGTCATAACAATAGGGGAAATTATAAGGTGAAGTTGTATAATATTATGCTTGTACGTGAATTGCTTCATTTCTTGTGTCTTTTTTATTTGTCGTGTGTGTTTCAACCATATTATAATAAGGCTCTTGAGTTTTTAGGGAAATACTTTGATATTTTATATTAATATTAATGGTGATTAGATTAGAAAAATGTAGAATATAGTTCAGATATGAGTACCGTCATGCCTTTGCTGGCGGGACCTAGTGTTTACAGTGCACTATGTCTTCTGGCATGGGCTAGAGCAATTTTGTTACTTTCATTGATCTGTCTCAGCTTTATCCTTGGCTTCGACAAAATGAAGGTGACTGAGGTATGAGCGATGCTAGTAATGCCATTCCTTGTGCAGCCAGTCCCTGCTATGAATGGTGTGAAGATATTGCTCATAGGGTCAGTTGGTGCATGCATTTCAGTGGGCTTGGCAGACTGATATGTAATAGCAACTTCTGGCTTGGTGAGGAAAGCAACGGGAAACTACCTCACTCCTCATTTCCTTAGTACGCCTCTTCAGTGATGCGTAGGCCATCTATGACAGCTGATGGCGGACCTGTTGAGGATCCAACCAGCCTTCGGGCTGAGGACTAAACATACATACATAAGTACCGCCATGTTAATTGTAGTTTATATGACGTAGTTGCCACTTGAATTGGGACACTAAATGTGCAATAAATAAATAAATAAATAAATAAATAAATAAATAAATACATACATACATAAATAAATAAATACTTGGGCACATTTACAGAATGGATGACAATAGAATAACTAAACGAATCTTCAAATACCTTTGGGAAAAGAAATCAACTACCACCTGGATTCAAGAAGTCGAGAAAGACCTGGAAAGGAACAACATACGAGAAGAAGAATTATTGGTAAGAAAGATTTTTAGGAAGAAAGTCTTACAAATGGAAGGATTTCAAGGGAGGAAGGAAAAGAAAAATGGCACAAAGTGGACTGAAGACAGGAAAAAGAAACACAGTGAAACAATGAAAGAATACTGAAAGAAAAGGAAAGAACAACTAAGGAGGAACAATTGAAATTGTAACGTGGTCCTTAGAAGGCCGGAACGCAAGAAGAAGAAGAAGAAGAAGAAGAAATAAATAACTAAATAAATAAATGAAAAATAAATAAATAATAAAATAAATAAATAAATAAATAAATAAATAAATAAATAAATAAATAAATAAATAAATAAATAAATAAATAAACACGTAAAATAAATAAAAATAAAGAAAATGCATAGCATTGCATATGTCCAAAGGAGAATTCACTTGCTTCTTAGATCTGCTTTACGATTTTACAAGTGTGCGCCTTGCAGACGAACTCGCTAGGTGTCACTAGTTTATTAAAAATGAAAAACATTCTATTTAATGATTTTTCTTGCCAATCAGCTGGAGTGAAGTGTAAACTTTAAATAGTTGAAGTAAAACAAGTACAAAGTCGTTTACGTTAGAGAATTCGTAAGTAAGGAATCCCTAGTACTGAAGTGTGGAAGTAACTGCAGTAATCGTGCAACTTTACACATAGCGCTACGTAAAACATTCAAAACTCTTAACATTTTGACTGATCAGAAAAAAAAACAAAATTGACAAATATTTTTCTGATAATAATCTGTTACTTTTGCAATGAAAAACCATCATATTTGAAAGAAATAATAAATAGGGCATTTAAGACTTTGTAATACAAAATAACAGAAATACGCATGCGCATACATACTCATTTAATGTTCATATCCATATTAAAGGTAATATAGACAAAGCATGGTTTAAACGAGGTCCCGCTAACTACTTTATCGGTTTCCAGAGATACCGAGGTGCCGGAATTTTGTCCCTCAGGAGTTCTTTTTCGTGCCATTAAATCTACCGACACAAGGCTGACGTATTTGAGGACCTTCAAATACCACTGGACTGAGCCAGAATCGAATGTGCCAAGTTGGGGCCAGAAGGCTAGCGCCTCAGCCGTCTGAGCCACTCTGCCCGGCCAGCCTGTTTTCAGTCATTCGATCGGATTAGGAATGGAATGAATGAAGCCCCCTTCCAGCGGCGAGACTATGAACTGTGCCGGCTGCCTGAGCCTGTCGCACTCCCCTGGAGCAATCATTACTGAGTGACATATGAAATGATACGATATTGGAGAGCGTTGCTGGAATGAAAAATGACAGGGAAAATCGGAGTACCCGGAGGAAAACCTGTCCCGCCTCCACTTTGTCCAGCACAAATCTTTCATGCAGTGACCGAGGTTTGAACCACGGAACCCAGCGGTGAAAGGCTGGTGCACTGCCGGTTGAGCCACGGAGGCTTTGGGAAATATGGGTATAATGGTTAAAATTTTACACGTAGCAGCTGTCATGGCCTTTAGTCTTATTTACTTATATAATTAATTTCTTGTACTGTAACGCTACATAACTTCGGACTGTGTTTAGATTAATAACGCTGAAAACACTTTAGCACACGTTGTTGTGAAAATTTAAGCATATATTTAAATTTGGTTGTTTTGATTAACAGTGGACTTCGTGGCAAATTGCATGTTAACACACTAACATGAACAACAGGGAGTTCTAGTCGAAGTTCCCTTCCCTGACACATAGTCTACTTATTCATTCACACAGTAGTTGTAATGTTGGAAACATTTTTTTTCTACTTGCTTTACGTCGGACCGACACAGATAGGTCTTATGGGGACGATGGGACAGGAAAGGCCTAGAAATGGGAACGAAGTGGCCGTAGCCTTAATTGAGGTACATCTCCAGCATTTGCCTGGTGTGAAAATGGGAAACCACTGAAAACGATCTTCAGAGCTGCCGACAGTTCGGTTCGAACCCACTATCTCCCGGATGCAAGCTCACAGCTGCGTACCCCTAATTGCACGGCCAACTCGCCCGGTGCAGCAGACAAAGTAGGTGTTTCTCATATTACGAAAAACGTGAAATTAAGCAATATCCTCAATTGTGCCGAAAGCTGAAGGGCTATAGGGCCAGGAAATATTTCAAATTGCGATTCCTGGAGAGCTTTATCTAACAAAAACAATCGAAAATCACTTCTGGCCTGAATGCATTTCCGAAAAAAGCCTAAAATCGCTTGTTTCTAATTGTTGGATAATTCTTTCTATAGTGTGCTCCTTGGTTTAATATCCTCAGGTTTTTGACTTTTGAAAAGTGTCCACACCGAATGTAGTTGGACTCACATTAGCGCTCGTAGTGGTAGAAAAAGGGCAAACTGCTAATCTAATGAACCGGATAACGATTATTAAGAAAAGGATTGCAATTTTTAGGTATAAATAAATAAATAAATAATATATTCTCATACTTTATTTGTTATGTCTTCAATACGACGATGTCATTTACAAAGAGTCGGAAAGAACAGGTTCAAGTACAGAGCCTTGAGGGACTCCCCTGTTCAAGTGGCGCCACAAGAAAACGATTCTACTAGTCTATCTCACACATTGTTGACATTTACCTAAAATTCGTATCTCATATCCATAGGTTCCTTTCAACATTGAGTTGCTTGACTGAAAGAATAGAACTGCGGATTTTTTGTTTATTTATTGATTCATCTTTATATAGGAGAGCTTCAATTAACTTTGCAGGTTACAATGAGCGGAGCAAGACGTTTAATGAGTGATTTTACATTTATACGTTTGTTCGGTGGCTACATAAGCTCATAGTCCGCTAGTATGTGTAACAATGTCACTGCACCACCACAGACGGCTATGTCTGCACAAATTGCTCACAATCATTCTGATAGCTGTGATCTCCGACGCTTCCACAACACAATGGCTATGCAAATTACAAGAGATGTACTTGCTAACTTTGTAGCCTGTCAAACTCACAGAGGGTAATGGGTTCGTGTGGGAATTGCTGTGCAAATTTACAGTGCAGACGTGTATAAGTACTTCGAATTTGACAGTGGTGTTACAGAGAAACGAAATGGCACTCCACAGGGAGCAGTGTTTAGTTACCTCAAACTACCATATGTATGATAATACTGTCCCTGTAGTTAAATATGCTCCATCTGCAATGGTTCGGAATAATAATAATAATAATAATAATAATAATAATAATAATAATAATAATAATAATAATAATAATAATAAACTTGGAATATTGGAAATACTAGAAAGAAGAATTATAAAAACATATTAGGCCCTCTAAAAACTACAGAATTTTGGAAATTAATAACGAAATTTTTCAGAACATAGAAAACATATCTATAACAGTACGGAAAAGGAGACTAATATTTTTGGACATATTTACAGAATGGAAACAGTAGACTAACAAAAAATATCTTCACGTATCCTTGGAAGAAAAAGTCAACAGCCACCTGCATTCAAGAGATCGAAAAGGGCTTGGAGAGAAACAACATCAGAGAAGATGTAATGGAAAGGGAAATGTTCAGGAAGAAAATTTTGTAGATGGAAGAATTTCAAGGGAGGGAGGCAAAGAAAACCGGCTCAAAGTGGTCTGAAGAAAGAAAAATAGAAACATAGTGAAATAATGAAGGAATATTGGACAAGGAAGAAACAACAACAAATGATGAAGAATTGAAATTGGAAAGTGGTCCCTAGTAGGCCTTAACGCAATAATAATATTAATAATAATAATAATAATAATAATAATAATAATAATAATAATAATAATAATAATAATAATAATAATAATAATAACAGTTAGTAGTGATATTGTAATAGCACGATCAATGGAAGACCAGAAATGCACAGTTCACTCGTGTCCTGCTCTACCTCTTAACGCTCTTTTAAATGTCACTGCGGTAAGTATTCCACTGATGTCATCCGGTAAACAGTTCTATTATCGCGCGACAAACACAAAGAATAAGCTGCAGTTCGATGGTGAGGAATGATGAGCTGGTCTGATGTTTGAGACCGTGTATCTCTGTTATGGAGTAGTGGAAACACGAAGGAAGGTAAGATGGGGAAGATGTACTAAGAACGCAGGGAGGAGAGGCAGAGTATGATGGTTACGACGAGCATGAAGTCGCAACCACTCTAGTTCTAGGAAAGATGCTGACACGTGGTCATCTCACACACATGTATTTTGAAAGCTCTGTTGCCTTAGGGAAAATTGTTGCCTCACATCATTGAAAACAGCGTCACATTAGTCAAAATGTGACATTACAAGAGTTTCGATTCATTTCTTTTTAAGTTTTATTGGAAATATGTTTATATTTTTATAAGGAATGTAAAGCTGAGGAAAATTTCTTGACATATATGTAAGATATGTCGAGACCAAGCCATGCATTCTTCCATGATAACGCCTAGATTCTTCAGTTGTGATACAAAATGAATTGGGAATTCCTGAAGGATTATTCCTAGCTACGGACGTTTAATTATACTTGCGATTTTGTAAGGTGATGCGTAGTGACAATCACGAACAGCCTGTGAGTGAATATTTAGTAAGTCTATATATTCTTGAAGGTCTCGTATTGCAGAGTCTGTGAAGAGTCGAAGGTCGTCAGCGTACTTGCAGTGTTTGTAATGTCTTAAATTCGAAGAAAAGTCATTTACAAAGAGTGCGGAAAGAACAGGTTCAAGTACAGAGCCTTGAGGGACCCCCCTGTTCAAGTGGCGCCACAAGAGAACGATTCTACTAGTCTATTTCACACATCGTTGACATCCGTGAAGATAAGAATACATCCAAGCAAACGTTCTCTGAGAAAAATGTAGAGCCTTCAGCTTTACAAGAAATATGTTAATATGTACGCTATCGAAAGCTTTACTGTAATCTAGTGGTACCAGAATTGTGATTCCTCCTCCATACATTGCTTGTCGAACGTCCTCAGTCACTTTAAGTAAGGCTGTAGTTGTACTATGTCCTTGTCGAAAACCGGACTAGAAAGGATTAAGCAGATGGTGCGTTTGAAGATACTCATACATTTGTGTATGGGCTATCATAATTAAAGGATACAATTTGATATGTTTTACCTTGTTTTAATGGCAGCCTATAAATAAAGGAGGTTGTTCCTTAATAAAGATAAATGTATATATTGTCAATGCCATAAGACTGGCGAATACTATGAAATTAGAAGGGCTAAAGTAGTATCCTTGAGGTTAGCAAGTTTATAGCTTGTTGGGTGAGAATTGAGGATGGGTCACAAACATCAAGTATGTGAGATCTCAGGGCACGAGGATAATAAAGTGTCTCTAACTCCATCCGTGAACAAATTAAACCACGGCTTCCCACTTCACCGACACGAAAACAAAAAAGATAAAAGTAGACGGAGAAGAACGAGAGAACTTTTATGACACTGTTGGTACTCCTCCTAGGCGTTGGAATGGCGTTACTCTGGCGTCGTAAAGAAAATTGCCTAACCCACTAACTGGAGAGTTCACATGGGCTTAGTGACGCTCTTTTTCTGACGACTTATCGTACATTGGTTGTAAAATTCCAGAGCGCTGTTTAATATTCAGATAGTAGTATACATTTTTGTAATGCAAGGATTCGCGACTTTCAGAATTGATCCAGAATATGACAAGGCATACTGAGAGGTCGACTACAGTTTATAAAGTAGAATGCTTGGATGAATTTTTCCTCTGCTTTCCCCATAATCTGAGATTGCCTGTACTGACAAAGCTTACAAAAGATGTAAAATACTTTACGATTTGGCATACACGAGAGACAAAAACTGGGCCACTTGCATTTTAGGATTATATAAAATAGAGGGCCAATTTTTCATCCCCTTAGCAGAATTGGACTTGCAATAATTCAGGAATATTGTGGACAAGGCTAGATATTGCTACAAATATTAATACATTCTCCACTTACGGGCAAGTTACAATGAAATTGTTATAACCTAAGGTAGTCAATATTTGACATTAACACTACAATAACTAAACTACCAAAAATATGTTCGTAATTTCGTCCCCTACCACATTTATGAAAAGTACAATTTATTTTCATATATTTTTCATTTCTAACCTTGCCAAAAACTTTCCCTATTATGAATTAATTAAAGGCCGTTTATGAAAACTGTTTTCTTGGCTTGCTTTTCAACAAAGTCTTTCAGCGTTGCTCGTGGGATGTTGAACGCTTTACTTTAACGTTTGTAACCCGTTATCTTTAATTAACATCATAAATAACAAATAAAATGAAAGGGGACGAAATTACGAACATTCCTGGTTTATTATAATGGCCGCTACACTAAATCATGCCAACCACCCCAGTGTAGCAATTACACACCGGGAACTACATCACACGACTGATTTGCAGTCCATTATTTCACACATATGTGAGCGCTTACTCTTGGAATAATACTCTCTTAATTTGAACGCTGCTCTAACTCAGCTCAGGATGAAAAATGAATCGTCCTTGTATACGAAAACTGAACGTGGTGTTCAGAACAAGACAACGGGACGAGGCTACGCGTGTGCGCGCGGCTAAACATTCAGTACCAACCGAGCTAACTGGAAATCCCTAGGGGGACGGAATTAGGTGCTGGTACGCAATTGAACCTTAATAAAATAATTGAATTGATTTGGTTCAATAGATGTTATATTGAAATATAAAAAAATCAAAATAAAATTTGGAAAGTGAATCATAATCCAAGGAGAGGAAGTGAAAACGCTGAGATTTGCCGATGATATTGTCATTTTATCTGACTCTGCAGAAGATCTGAATGGTGAACGAGTAAAAGATGAAAATAAACAAATCCAAAAGAAAAGTAATGGAGTCAAGCGAAGGCAGGTGATGCACGAAATATTAGATTAGGAAATTAAGTCTTAAAGGAAGTAGATGAACGTTGTTACTTGGGTAGTAAAATAATTAACTATGGAAGAAGTAAGCACAGGCAGGGAAGGCTTTTTAAAGAAAAGTAATCTTATTTCGAATGTTGAAATAGGAACTAGAAAAATGTTTTTGAATACGTTCGCCTGGAGCGTGGCATTGCACGGAAGATAAACATGGACGATAACTAGCTCGTAAATGATAGAGAATGGAAGCTTTTGAAATGTGGTGTTACAGAAGAATGCTGAGGCTGGTATGGGTAGTTCGAATCACGAATGAAGAGATACTATATAGAGTTGGTGAGAGGAGATCGGTTTGGCTAAATTTGGTGGAAAGAAGAGATAGAATGTTAGGACACCCAAGACTGGTTTAGGGAATTGCAGGCTGTAAGAACAGTAGGGGGCATGGAGAGCTGGATTGAACCATTTTATGGACTGATGATTCAAACAAGATAATTTAATTTATTTTCATGCTAAGGGAAGTGTTTGTTTTGTCGTCTTAAATAAATATCCAAGTAGTTATTCTTCGACTTCGAAGAACTCTTTCATCGTATATTCGTGTCTTACAAACAAAGTATTTATGCTTCCTTTTTATAGCGTGTGTTGAGCAAGCAAGACACTCTAAACTTCCTCGTGATTCAATTCAAAGACATAGGTGCCTCAACTACAAAATAAACGTGCTGTAACCTTTGTAACTCAGCACACGTGTACACAAACATACAAAACATTGGGTGCTGGATAGAACAATAACACTGCTGCAGGAGACAAAACACACAATTCTCCTGGCTTACTGTGAAATCTCTTTGTCTGATGTGCCAACAAGAGCAATTCTCAAGGTCTTCTACAAATACAACCACCGTCATTAAAGTTCCCGGACTGACAAGGAATGTTAATAAAAGTGCCCCATAGAGATTCGAAGGGTTTGGCTAGGGTTACGAAATGTGGTTCGAGTATAATTTTACGGTTTTTTCTGTTGTGCGCAATTTAAGTTTTGAGAATTAAAATAGTTTGATTATTGTTTTTAACTCGTATTGTCAAAAACTTACATATTCTATATCTATTATTGAATTATACCTTTCCTTATTCACTTACAATCGATGTATGGATCTTTTTTTTTTTTTTGCTAGTTGCTTTACGTCGCACCGACACAGATAGGTCTTATGGCGACGATGGGACAAGGAAGGGCTAGGAGTGGGAAGGAAGCGGCCGTGGCCTTAATTAAGGTACAGCCCCAGCATTTGCCTGGTGTGAAAATGGGAAACCACGGAAAACCATTTTCTGGGCTGCCGACAGTGGGGTTCGAACAGTATCGATCTTAGCTGCGATAGTCGTGTAATAGTGAAGAACAGTTTATTGAATTAAACATATTTAATCTCTTTATGTCTTTAGGCTTTTTCAATGGTGAAATTACCAGCGTTTCGCCCAAGTGTAGCAGTGGACTCATCAGTTGGATTGCTACACCTTTCCAAGACACTGGCAGCTAGTGTGCCGTTGACACACCACTGCAAGCCTCTTATGTAGAAAAATGCAGTGACAGTGCTCTAGGGGAAGCATGTGCCTCCACTTGTATAAATGCATGCCTTTGGCCCTGTATCAAAAAATAATGTATAAGAATTGCTTAAAATTGAGCAGTTATTCTTTGCAGTGTCAGGCAATAACGATTGTGATGAGATGTTGTTATCTTTAATACAGGCACAAAGGAGAGAAATATCTGACAGTTGATTTTGTAAAAGGAATTGCAATGTCAACATTTAATTTTAAACATGTTAAATGTAAAAACTATTTAAAATATTTGTGCCAACAAAAGGAACTGTTAAAAAAGATTCAATCCAGTGATAAATACCCATGGGACATGGGCTCTAAAATGTAGGTATGTGTGATGTGTGTAATATTCTTTATTTTCTGCTTCTTATGTAAATATAGCTATTTAAGAACATAAAATTGTATTATTATTATTATTATTATTATTATTATTATTATTATTATTATTATTATTATTATTATTATTATTATTATTATTATTGAAAATCCAGTACAGCATGCAGCCATATTTCACAAGAGTACATTAGCGCTGTAGTTTATAGTCTAAAAGTATTTAAAAATGGATGATTAAAAGTTCAGTTTGTTGAAGATGTGCTGAATGGATGTAAAGAACAAAGCTTCTTGAAAATGTATGATCACAACTGTTCAGGTGATACTCAAATATAAGTCTTTTCATTCCAAACACGGGGCAGGAGAAAAGAAGATGATCCAATGTCTGAGCAGAATCGCAAAAGTATAAATATCCATTTGTAATTTGGATTTTAAATCGCTCAATGTAAGATTTGAATCTTCGATGTCCCGATAGAAATTGCGTTAGGGTAATGTTAGGCACCAATACTATACTCTGAGGTCGATCTTTAACTTCGGGGTAAATAATAGTTCTCTTGTAACAGATCCTTTCAAGCTATAAGTCCATCCATTGTCCAATTGATGTATAATAGCACACTGGAGGTTAATGATGCGTTATTCCGATGTATGATGTGGAGGCTAATTTCGCTGAAGTATATGCTCTTTCATATCCATCAAATCCTGTTTGACCACGAATCCAAGATATACAGATATGACGACATTATTCAGCTTCTGTTCTTGTACTAATAATTATTCAATCGGAATTCGGCAATCCTAAGAGCGTGTTGATCAATCTCGTTGCAAGCGTCCTCATTTTGGGATTTCAGAATATGCAACCCTAGGGTTGGTATATAGAAATAATCGAAAATAGTGTCGAATCCATAGTTTTCGCGGGCGCTGAGACGAACAGTGACACTCTGGATGCCGTTCAAATCAAAGTTCAGCCCCATCGGCATAGGGGGGGTGAGAAGAAAATGTCCAAAATGGCCGAGATTATGTATGTGTGTATAATCCAGCATAGCTCTCAACCAAACTTAGTACACACATGACTTACTATCTGAAAAAAAGGACTGTAGGGGTAAGACACCATTAGCACCCCTCGGAGCGGAAATGACCGATCTTAATGTCGAATCGATGGTTTTCGGGGTCGCTGAGATGAATGTGTTCCGGGGATTTTGTGGAACACAGAGGTGTAACGACGGTGCCGAGGTGAAAGGGTAGACAGGGAAATGACCAGAGCATAAGTTAAAGCGCTACTGTACCGTTCCCGTCTGAAATACAGTCCACCGGCGCCAATCGGAGAGCTGCGTGTTCGGTTCTTAAAAATTGATCGGGCTAAAATAAATTAAAAATCTCAGGATAAAATAAATACCATGGGTATATGAACGGGAAACAGTATCATATTTCCGAAATAAAATACAAAATAAAGGGGTAAGATGGATTTATTGACTATTAAACATTATTGAAATTCGAGATAAACAAAATATAATTAAAATATGGCTCAAATAAATGCCAAAAAAAAAATTAATATGTGCCGAGCACATAATTAACATAAATTTACAACAAATTACAAAGGACGGGCAATGTCCCGTTTCAAAATGAAAACATTTACAAAATCAACGCAACGACCTGGGGAAGAAATTCACACTTCGCTTCGACCTACGCAGTTAAATTCATTTTAACGCATCCTGACGGGTATCATTTAAATTATAATTACAGGACATACCGCGACAGAATAAAATTATGCTAAATCCGATCCATAATACAACTATATATATATACATCACTTTTCATCAAATCAATATTTCAGGGACCTTAGCTTACATCTACACTGAATTTACTTAACAGGCCGTTCTGTTATAAATTGGATGGCTTAGAAGCCTGCTTCCCAATAGAATGAGTTTCGGACTCATATTTAAGAACAAATCTTTTCAACGCTGGCCATGACATAATCAACAACAATCCAAGTAACACAAATTAATACAGAAAAAAAAACACTCTCGGAGAAACCTGTAATGACATGCAATAAAAAATAATAACATCTGTGTATTCAATATCTGAAATATAAACCATAAGATACTAGACTCCTTCATATAAAAAGAACATCGAACTCCAGGCTCAGCTATCCGTCTGTTGATCTTTCACTAGCACGCTGTAATATAAATCACTGAACTCTTCTAATGCTCCAGCTATGAAACATCTTACTTCGCCAGAAAAGACTCTAACTAATTGGTTTGGTAAATCTTGCCTGAGAAATTCTAATATGTTTGGAAACATAAATTACGCTGCCATTCACTTCTCTGTTCATTTAATTAATACAAGGCCTCAAACTCCAATTAAAGCACAATACACATTCCTATGGCCTTAACTACATATTCCAATATAACACGGCTTGCAGATATGATACTCAACACATCTGGCCTAACACTTTGGGGTCCGTGAGTTCGATTCTCACAATCATAATGAACACTTGAGGCAAATCAAACCTCTCTCTTTCCATGCAGCTGACACCATTATATCTTTCCGATATTCACACATAGTAATCTCAGTTACAGGCTAATCTTGCCTTTTTCTCGTAAAAACATAACTCAATACCAATTAGCTAGTTCTCTCTGCGGATCTAGAAGATATTAGTTCGACGGTGCACTTATACGTTGGTCATCGCTGCCATGTATTCCTATAAACGTGCTACATGCAGAAAAAAAAATACCTTACTAAATTTTATTCCCAGACCAAACTTTAGGCTGTGTAGCCTTCATACTAAAAGAGTCTACATCTTATACCAAAATGGAATACACAGTTACCTTTAGACATATATATCCTCATCTACACCTAATCATTTCCCTCTTTCCCATCTTATAAAAAGGTAATAAAGTAAAATATAAAAATCAGGGTTCCAAACATGCATTTCCCTGAAACATGACACTAATCTATAAAAATACAACATAGCTCAGTCACAACAAGACTGACATTTACATTTACATTACATTACACTGGGATCGAATTAGCCTAATTCCTTCTATCTAAGCATGCCTATAATTAAAAATGAACTTAACTGGTAGCGTCTCAGTTTCTTCATGATTCCAGGCCACAGCGTCCAGCAAATTACGCCATTATTGCACCAAACTGCATGGCGTTATCAAATACTCTGCAAGTCTTTTCTTCTCTCTTCATCATTATGTAATAGTGCTTCGCACACACCATTTAATTGTACCGATACGATGACGACGGTTCGTACCAGTTCTTCGCGAAACCGAACGCGTACCGGACACGGTATTTGCACAAACCGTATGCAAATTACGCATACACAGGTACGGAAATATCGACAGTAACTATCGTTTTATTGATATTATCCCGTGTCACCACCGCACTTTGACATACGTAATACCTGATATTATTTATATAGCAAAGGTAATTGCTCTGTTAATATACTATGCACACTCGTAACTGCAATCTAACACTTGCATTCATGTAATGCATATTTTCAGAAAAGAAAACGTTTCAGCTTCACAAATTTACTACTCATATGTTCACACTGGTCACTTAAAAAAGTTACTTTCCTATACCACTGGTTTAATATCAGAAACACCGACCCGCGCGGTTCACACTTCAAAAGCAGAGTGACTTTCCAAGTTCAGAGGCTACTATATACACCAAGCTCCCGGTATTAGTCATGTCTTAGGGGATTCCACTGACGCGGTGACGTTACTGCTCACCCACTACTCTGCAAAAGCGCTGATTCAATAAAAATATGTTAATTACTTTATTAATTCAAATTAAGTATTGCAACTGTCTACAGGTAGTTCTTTTAATGTTTAACTGGCTTCTATTTCATATAAAAACCGTGGAGTCGAGCTTTATAACAAATTGCCTGATAAATAAAGGGTAGTGCAGCACTGTAAATTTAGAAGTTGGTAAGACTAACTTAATTTGTTTTGTAAATCCCTTCATTCTGCCATATCGCTTCCAGGGCTGTGATTGGTCCTTTATAATCGGCCGCTCTCAAACACTCTTGTGCATCCCCGAGTGACTCATACGAAGTACGCGACATTTTCACTGTTGCTATGCTTAGATAAGAAGCTATTACTGATGTCACCCGATGACGGAATACTGCATTACGCAACTTCTAGGTCGCATCATGACTCCCTTCGAATATGAACTGCAAAATATTACAACATATTATATAATTGATATTTGGGGCATATATGATATGGCACACTACATTTCGAAATTTTATTTCCTTCCTTTTCTCCTTTTATTGTAAAGTATGGCAGGTAGACAATCTGAACAAGCAACAACAAATAATAAAGTGGAATAACAACGAGGTCGTCAGCTCTGACAACAACAGTGGAATGTGAGTCCAAAAATCAGGTAGAAGAACTGGATAGAATTATTGACAAGATAATATACAAGGGATGAGCATACTTACTCCACTCACTTACATTCAGGGAGACTTAGCTCCGAAGGGCTTCTGAAGTCCAGCCTCTGAGAGGCACAAGTATCTTACAAAATTATGTCTTACAACTTTCGAAAACAGTGTTTGTAGTAACTTCTGCTCAACAATCTGTTACACACTCGTTTATCAAAAAATACACTTTAAACCGGGGCAATGATTGCCCATACTAAAAGGACTAAATGTAAAATTAGAAGCTTTAAGACGACCAAGGCTACGAGGCGAAACAGTTACAATACTAAATGGGCTTATGGCTCGAAGTTTCAGAGGGGTGACTAAACGAAAAATATTAATGCCGAATAGGTGAGTGAAGAATTTAGGAATGTAGAAATTTTAGTCACCCCTACTAAGTTGAGGAACACTCTTTGTTCTCTTAATTTAGATGTATCCCAGCAGGGATTTGTACAGAGTCCTCAGACATACCGAAAATTTACATTTAAATAATTACTTTGGAATTTTACATTAAGAAAAGAAGTTTGAAGCCTTCCTCCCAAACTATCTACCTGGAGCTATCACATGTTAAAAAATTTCTGCCATTACCTTTAGATCGAAGACTTAAGACTGAATTTTAACTTATCTTCTCTTGGCTGATAGACGAAACTTGTAAGAAGAAGTAGAAGAAAGACCGAAATGTATGTGGTCAGAATTCCATTCAACGGAGGAAATGGTACATAGATTTTGGACGGACGGTAATCAAGAGCTCCCTGGCGGTGCGTGGCTGTATTTGTGAACTTGGTGACCTACTATGTACAAGATACCGTATTATCGAGTGCAAAATAAATTGAATATCAGATTACCAATATAGACAAATTGTGCGCGATTCATTAAATAAATTAATTAAAATCGAAATCTGACTGATAGTGTGGCGTCTTGACTCTACTGAATCCGAAAGACTTACTCGAGTCCTTCCAAAAACAGAACTGCTGTATTCGAACCCATGGAGATTATTTTGAAAGAGATTATGAAAATTTGGCATCAAGGTAAGTACAGAACTGGTAGAAAGTTTAGGCTCACGAAATGTCATCTAATATGATATAGGCCGCCTGGTTTCATTGAGTTATGGCAAGTATTGTACAAGTTCACATCAGAAAGTCAGCATTTTTGGAAATATTATGAACTGTACACTCTAATTGGTTGCAAGTATCACCACCAATACTTTGTTGTATTCTTAGCAATAGGAGGGGATTAACTTAGTGTAAATGTAGAAATTACGAAAAAAAATGCTGCAACGATATTTGTGCGTTTATATTTTTCAAACCGGCTCTAAGATGTTCATTCTTCCTTGTTCTTGTCATAGGTCTCAGTATGAGCTATCAGCATCAGAAATATGTTCTGTGGTGCCATCTGCAGAGTGTCTGACACTGATAGCTCGTCCTGAAACCTTGCGCCATTCATGACAAAGAAAAAACTACCATGTTAGCTCTGCTTCGAAAAAATAAGACACGCAAATAAACTGTGCGGCATATTTTGGGAATATTTATACTAAAATGGCCCCCACCTATTGCTAAGTCTACGAAAACATTCTTGGTGGATATACTTGCAACCAATTACCTATTATATTACCAAAGTTTGTGATTTTTGGTGTGACCTTTCGAGAGTTAAAAATTCATAACTTCTGCAGTACTTGCACTAACTCAATGAAATCAGGCGACATATATCTTATTAGATATGAGAGCTCACAAAGAAAATTACAGAGGTCTAGTGCCATAATTTTAGGTTCTAGATGACAATTCGTGAATTATTTATGTGGTCCTAAGATTTTGACCGGTACTGTACTCGATTTTTGTGAAGCCGTTCTTGGAAATTCAGTGTTGTACCTCGTATTACTTTAATTACTTCTATTGGGAGATGAAATGTATTCTCTCCGCTTATCAGATTAACAGGTACCGATTGTGAATGTCGCTGAAAGGTTTTCAAGGTGGCCTGAGTTGAAGCCTGTCTTCAAGGAGCCGTCAAGACTTCTTCTGGGAAGTGGAGCGCTGCTATTTGGAGCTTGACGTCTCGACTAATTCCAGCCGTCACGAGTTTGAAGGTTTCTCATTACCGCGATAACAAGGTGAGAGCTAGGCTCCACTTCCAGAAAGAAAGAGAATTATAAGAAGGAAATGTATTGCTGGAGGGAAGCGTGCCGTAGAAAACTAACAGAGAGGAAAATTAAACCTTCAATTAGATGTTTGACCTTTGCTGATGTCTTGCTCGTAATGTAAGGTAATATCCTGAAACTTGAGGCGATACATGAAAACCAATTCTAAGTATAAAAGATATGTCACTAGGGAGGAAACCTAAGAGAAATGAACGTCATACTGCGGATAGAAAGCTGGAATGGGTAGATAATTTCAAGTATTTAGGATTTGTGTTCTTCCATCAATTTTAATTACTGCATTTATGAGGCGAAAATTCCTTACGGGGATCACTGTAAGTACCTGGGTGTTAATATAAGGAAAGACCTTCATTGGGGTAATCATATAAATGGGATTGTAAATTAAGGAAGCAGATCTCCGCACATGGTTGATAGGGTGTTTAGGGGTTGTAGTAAGGATGTAAAGGAGAGGGCATATAAGTCTCTGGTAAGACTCCAAATGGAGTATGGTTCCAGTATATGGGACCCTCACCAGTATTACTTGATTCAAGAACTGGAAAATATCCAAAGAAATACAGCTCGATGGGTGATTTCCGACAAAAGAGTAATGTTACAAAATGTTGAAAAATTTGGGCTGAGAAGACTTGGGAGAAAGGAGACGAGCTGCTTGACTTAGTGGTATGTTCGGGCTGTCAGTGAAGAGATGGCGTCGAATGACATTAGTGGTCTCTTTAAAAGTAGGAAAGATCAAAATATGAAGTTTTAATTCTAGAGGACAAATTGGGGCAAATATTCGTTTATAGGAAGAGGAGTTAGGGATTGGAATAACTTACCAAGGGAGACGTTAATTTCTTTTTTGAAATCATAGAAAAGCCTAGGAAAACAACAGATAGGGAATCTGCCTCTTGGGCGACTGCCTTAAATGCAGATCAGTATTGATTGATTGATTGATTGATTGATTGATTGATTGATTGATTGATTGATTGATTGATTGAGGATGGTAGTATAGTAAGTGAGATTAAATCAGGGTGCGGCAAAGCTAATTCATTGTGCGATCAACAGTCTTCTGTAAGAAGGAGGTCAGCTCCCGGACCAAACTACGAGTATCTTTACATCGGTCTGTTTCCAGACCAATTTTGCTCTATGGGAGTGAAAACTGCGTGGATTCAGGATATGTTATTTATAAGTTAGAAGTAACTGACATAAAATTAGCGAGAAATATTTCTGGTACAAACAGGTGGGAACAATGACAGGAGGGTACTCGAAATGAGGAAATAAATACCTAGTTAGGAATGAACTCGACTGATGTATGAACAAACCGGCTTCGGCTGTGGGGCCATGTGAGGCGAATAGAGGAGGATAGGTTACCTAGCAAAATAATGGAGTATTAGAGAGGGTAAGATGGGTAGAGGGAGACCGAGACGACGATGGTTAGACTCACTGAGGCCACAGCGTTAGTTACAAACAGAGGATTGTGGCGGCAGACTGAACTCTCAAAAGGCATAAACGTCTATACTGAAATGTGTACCCTTTTGTCGGAAATCACTCAGAACAAACGTGCTGCTTTCCTATGGATCGTTTTCAGTTCTGGAATCACTTGAGGACCGTCTTTGAAAACTCAACAAGTACAAAAAGTACACATTTTTAAGGAAACATATTTTGTTTATTATCTTTTAAAACAAACATTATACATAAGAGAAAATTGTACTTTCAATAGAAGGCAAAGAATTTACTATAACGCCCTTTTCAATGTAATTGTTAACAATCTTTGTAGAAAAATCGTGTTGAAAATTGTGGGTTTTCTGTAAAACTTAACATCTACAGGAACAGAAGTTTGCAAAATTAATCTCAAAGGCCATTTTTGACACATTACGTAGAACTAAACATTGAAAATTAGTAGATATGCTCGTCTGGGTAGTCAGCATCATTGCAACCCTGCAGAATAGAACAGTTTCATGTTTCTTAGCATTGACGTGATTTGATCATTTGACAGGTGATGTCTTGTCCATACTCCTCAAGTTCGCTGTACCACTTTTCAACACTTCAAAACAATACGTTCACCAAAATAATTTGTTTGAACTTTGCACTGAACTCGAATTTTTTTATTTTCTGTCATCTGGAAGGGTAATTTGTGTTTCTAAGTCTGTCTACTTGCTGATATCAAGTCATACACATCCCAGTCCTTCCCAAGAACAAGACATCGCCCGTGATGATTCAGTATTTTGGGATATTGAGATTGGACTGATATAGTTTCCTCTTTTCTCGGTTGTTTCTCAATATCACCAAGAACTTAATGATTGCCAAAAATAAAAAAGTAAATAATTCCTTGTAAGTATAATTCAAGTCCGGAGTAGTACGTAAATGTTGAGTTTTGATTTAAAAAAATTCCGTAGGTGTGGAGTTATGTAAAAAGTATTAATATTTGAATCTTTATTACAGTGGTAGATGTTCAATTTAGTTATCTTCTGATGAGTGCAAATTATTTCCCTATTATTAAACTACACGACTTTATATATAACTCATTTTCGGAAATTTTGTAGTTGATGAGTTTTGCAGAAATGGTCCCCAATCAATCCTGATGTGGGTCCCGCAGACTTATGCTCGGGTCGTGCCCCTGACTTATACGCACACTATTATCTTTGTAATTACAGTAAATTTTATGGTGACACAGTGAACTGCCGCACTTTATCTATTATGAGTGATTCGCCAGAGCAATCGCTCTCCAATATTTCTGCTTCCGTAGCTGATTTTCCACCCCATTGCAGCCAAAGCTGTATTGCCAACTGGGAGACGCGACAACTGTTCCAATATGCAAATCCTGGTAAAGCGTCATTAATATGTATGCATATTGGAGCAGGCAGAAGTTAGAATCCATTTGGTTGGTGAATGTCGTATGTTCGGGTGTGTCTGTGAATGTGGTCTCCCAAGTGGATATATATGTAATAAATGACCTCTAGTCACTCTATTGTAAAGCTGCATTTTCCAGGTCTTTTTTAAGTCATCAGTCCATAGAATGGTTTGATGCAGGTCTTCATTCCACACTGTCCTGTGCGAAACTTTTCATTTCTACATAACTCCTGGAACCTACATTTGCTCTAATCCGCTTGATATATTCTTACCTTGGTCTACCCCTACCATTCTCACCGTCCACACTTCAATCAAAAACCAACTGAACAAGTCGTGCTTGTCCTGCGTGCACTAGTGATGCAATCTCTTGTTTTCAAAGCAGCTCTACAAGGTGCTCTAGTTTGGATGTTGTGAAACACATAGCAGTCATTTTAATGCACACTTTCCATAACAAGGTGTATTTGTAAATACGCTAAAGGTACAGAAATTAAAATGTAATGACTTATTAATTTATACGCGTGTAGACATTGCACTCTGTAAAAGAGCTGTTTGTATGAAAGAAAAACGAATACTTTTAAGATAAATAAGTCTGTAAAAAGCAGACATCTGTTTGGAGCTTCGGCTGCATTCCTACCAGAGTCTCCATAGACGAAATGATATCAGTGTATTCGTCATTGCTGAACACACTAGCCATACAACTATGCGGTCGAAAACGATGTTTACTAATCCAACGGGTTGGATTAGACGGGTAGCGCTGAGGACCTTGCACCGAGCGATCGTCCGGTTGTTATCTCTTCATATTCTGACGTAACGTGCCTTCTGGTAGTAGTGACCCTGTGAAAATCAGTTAGTAGGCATCCCATTCATCATTTTTGCATGCGGGAGATTTTTAAGTAGAAAGTACGGCGCTCGCTAGCCACCAGTATATATATATATATATATATATACATTTCATAAATAAATAAGTAGAATCAGATAAGAAGCTATTTGCAGATGACGTTGTACCGTATAGAGTAGTAAATAAATTACAGGCTTGTGAGCGAGTGCATGAAAACTTGGACAATGTTGTGAGATGGACTACAGGGACTGGCAAGATCGTAATCGGGCGAACAGTTTCACTAACAGGATAATTCCTCCTGATCTTCACTGAGGGTAATTATACTAACGAGGTTGTAAAAAATGTTACAGATCTCTTCACAAGATTATGAGAGTACTTGGATGTTGTAGTAAGGATGTAAAGGAGTGAACGTGTAAGTATCTGAAAGTTAGAGGAAGGTTCCAGTGTATCGGACCCACAACGGGATACGAGAATGGGAAATATCAATAGCGAAACAGCACAATTTGTTCTGGCTATATCCGACAAAAGAATAATGCTATGAAAATCTCGCAGCCTTTTGGCTGGGAAGACTTGGGAGTAAGGAGAGGAGATGCTCGACTAAGCGGTATGTTTCGAGCTGTCAGGGGAGAGATGGCGTGGCATATCATTAGTAGACGTATCAGCTTGAACGGAGCTTTTAAAGGGAGGAAAGATCACAGTATGGATAAAGTTGGAATTAAAGTGGACAAATTGGGGCAAGTATTATTTTGTAGGACGAGGAGTAAACTATCAAGGGAAATGTTCGATACATTTTTGGAGCTCTGTATGTACAAGTATAGTGAAGGGACATGTTGTTCTTTCCAACTGTTCATCCAAGTTTAACCTCAACATATTTCGAACCCATTTTTTTACTTACACAGTTTATGCCTGGACATGGTTAATTTAGAAGTTATTTTCAACGGTTTAAAATATCATTACCAGAAGGACACCTTTGTAAATGCCACTCAGAACAAACAGGAGCTCATTTAATTTTATGCTGTCTACTACACGCCATCAAAAGTAACACTTTGTTAGGACACCACAGATACCGCAATGTAAACCTTCCCCCGACAGTTTCTCATATATTTGTGAATATATAGTGCGCTTCAGCTTTTACCCGTTTTTTCCAAAATGTCTCTAACTCTTTGTAATATTGTTATGCAGTAATTTTTTTTCTACGGATGTATTAATATCCTTTAATATTGCATTGTTATAAACGATATCCCGACTATACTTTTATGTAAAAGCAAGCTACATTCCTTGGATAAATAATAATAATATTAATATATTTATAATTATAATTGACTACTTATGTGCCCCCTCTGTTGGGAAGATTAATAATTAATTTTCAAAGGAATTTGTGATTTCGAGGTTTTCAGAATGAAATGTTGTAAATTCATTTTTGTGTTCTTAGGTTACTAGCACTGCTATCCCTTCCTTCTTCTTCTAAACTTTCGACTGATAAGGAATTTAGTACGTTTCTTAAATCAACCAATCAAATTTGTGAGTGTGGTCAAGGTTTCCGCACAGGTACTTCTCGAATCTTTCTCTCTGCCAAAAAAGCTGGGACCTTCTTTGCCCATGTTGTCCTTCGATCGATCCAGTCAAGAAGAAGAGTGTGTTCGTAGAGGAGGCAGGGGGCTAGCATTTCCCATCCCCGGAAGGCCCACCAGCTCAAGGTAATGGCGGACAACTTGTAAACCTGTAATAGCCTCAGTAAGCTAGTTTGAAAGGAAGGTTTCAAATTCCTATGTACATTTTCAGCCAAGCCTAAAGACCGTAGTCTAACTTAGGGAATAAAAATTGTGAATCCTCTTTTAATTCCTATTCAGCTTGGTATTGGGGTGCATATCATTGCGTAAACTTTAAAATTTATCTTTTAGTAATTTTTTTTCTGCATCTTGTCATCTGCGTAAGTTCGGACCATAAGCCCACATAGAGTTTTAACTAGCTTGCATCCGGGAGATCGTGGGTTCGAGCCCCACGGTCGGCAGCCCTGAAGATGGTTTTCCGTGGTTTCCCATTTTCACACCAGGCGAATGCTGGGGCTGTACCTTAATTAAGGCCACGGCCGCTTCCTTCCAACTCCTAGGCCCTTCCTGTCCCATCGTCGCCATAAGACCTATATGTGTCGGTGCGACGTAAAGCAACTAGCAAAAAAAAAAAAAAAAAAAGAGTTTTAACTATTTTCAAGTGAATTTCGAAGGAGTGCAAATGTTTGCCTCCTAATATTTTGACATCCGGTCAATAACTTAAATATTTTCTTTTTCACTAAGCCCAGGTAGAATGGGCACTTATTGCCTCTGTTAATTACTCTTATTTAATTTCCTATTTGTATGTAATATATACTGCTGATCGAGTAACACCGTGGAATCCGTTTGTATTTTAGCTAATGTAAAAGTTAAACTGTGCCTTTGTAGATTTTGGAGAGTTGTCTCCTGGGTGATCGTGTGGAGCGAAGACGCTCCTTCTAATGTTGTAATTTTAGGATCCCCGTCTCCTTACTTGTAATTGAACGGAACAGTATTGCCCTTTGTAATAGTGTAACGTTTGAGCTACCTAACTCATCTCTTTATTGTACCTGATTATGTCTTAATGTTTAACAAAGTTAAAAATCTGAAAAATAAAGGGAACCTAATATAATTTCAAATTTTAGATTTTTAAATTAATATTTTATCTTTTTTCTATTCACCCATTCATTCCCACACTTTCTTACACTTCTGCGTTCAACATAATTCCCGGAATAATAATAATAATAATAATAATAATAATAATAATAATAATAATAATAATAATAATAATAATAATAATAATAATAATAATAATAATAATAATACAGGTATGCAGTAGAAGAAAGGGTGCATAAGATGGAAAGATCATATAGTATCACAAATAATTTTTATAACAAAATAGGCACTACACTACATTGGTGAAACCGGAATGTCTATATGCAAGTGAATGCCTAGTACTAAACTGTAGATTAGATAAACTTGAGGTACTAGAAAGGAGAATCGTGTGAAAAATATTACGCCCTGTGAAAACAGCAGAAGTATGGAAATTAAGATCCAATGCTGGAATATACAGGAACATACAAAGCATTACAGAAACCATAAGGAAAAGGAGATTGCAATTTTTTGGACTTATTTGCAGAATGGATGATTCCAGATTAGCATAAAGGTATCCCAAGTACCTATGGGACAAAAAAGGCAACAAATAGCTGGAATCGAGCTCGATAGCTGCAGTCGCTTAAGTGCGGCCAGTACCCAGTATTCGGGAGATAGTAGGTTCGAACCCCACTGTCGGCAGCCCTGAAAATTGTTTTCCATGGTTTCCCATTTTCACACTAGGCAAATGCTGGGGCTGTACCTTAATTAAGGCCACGGCCGCTTCCTTCCCACTCCTAGCCCTTCCCTGTCCCATCGTCGCCGTAAGACCTATCTGTGTCGGTGCGACGTAAAGCAACTATCAAAAAAAATAGCTGGATTAATGAAGTAAAGAGAGATTTAGAAAGAAATACATAAGAGAAGAGGCTATGGACGGAGAGATTTTTAGAACGAGGGTAGTAGGTATGGAATGATTCCAAGCAAGAATGAACAAGAAACCTGCGGCGTAGTGGTTCGTGGACAGAAAGAATTGAAATTGGCTCGTCGTCCTCAGCAGGAGTCATCGGAAAGAAGAAGAAGAAGAAATAAAAATATTTCAGTAGTGCTCGTCAGTTGGACATAAACGATTAAAAAAGGAAAATTCAAAGTATGCACCAAAAATGTTCCAGAGGTACAGAGATATATTTCATTAAAATGGAATATTGGTGAGAAAAAAGGAAATGCTCAGAGAAATCTTAGGTTCAAAATGTGAAAATGCAATTTGGTTGAAAAAGGAGTCATACCAAGATCTCTTAAGTTACAGAAAAATCACAGATACGATCAGGATACAGTAATTAGAATTTTATAGCCACTTATATAGAATGGATAATAACAGAAGAAACAAAATTTTCAACTTAGCCTTATCAATGAAAATTCACAATAATTGACTAAAAGAAATACGTGAAGATCTAAATGAAATTGGCATTAATGAAGAGACAAATCAAGGTAGAATACAATTCACAACCTTAATTCACAAACACAAATTTTCTGGAAAGTCCACCCGACTAAATACAGGATTGACTGAACAACGTAAAAATGTACACAGCGAGAGGATGAAGAGATATTGGGAAGATAAGAAGGAAAAACAGAAAAGCGCTAATAAATTCAAGCACACTCGTTGGCTGGGCATAACGAATTAAAGAAAATGGTGAGATAAGGTAGCGAACTTCTCATAAAATAAATATCTATGGTTCACTGTTAATTCCCGGAGAAGGCAGAATTCTGAATATAGACTCACATGTTGCTTGCTTTATGTAATTGCCGGCAGGAGCAATCAAACATGCAAATTGTAGCTCTATCTGCATAACGCACTTGGCAAACACCGTTAACATACGGGAATGTATAATGAGGAGCAAGTGGTTCGTCGTCTCAGGGTACAGCTCCTGGCAGCGGTAGCACAAACTGTTTCTCTCCTCGAGGTGCGTAATGTAGAACAAGGTAGTATTGTTTTATGTATATTTTCTGTCTTTTAACATGGGCCTGGTTTTGGTTTATCTGGATTGAAGGTCATTAATCACCCGACACCATTGTAACCGTGACAACCAGTAGGTCAGTAGCGCCATCTTCTCACTGTGCGCTTTCTTTCTGTAACTAACATCTTGAGGAAATATCTTATCAAGTGAACACCATTCTACTCCTCACTCCACAAATAAAACCCATGAACTGGCTGGAAAACCAAGCCAAGTCCTCGGAATAAGAGACTGGCACTCTACCTCTACAGCACAGGAATCGGTAATAAGAATAATAATAATAATAATAATAATAATAATAATAATAATAATAATAATAATAATAATAATTGTCCAGAAGATCTCTAATGGTATGCGGAGAAGGAGAATTGCATTTTATGGCCACTTGCTAAGAATGAAACCAACAAGAAAATTGAACGAGATCATTACCTATTTTAAAGATGAGAAGTAATAATAATGTTATTGTTTTCCCGTCCCATTAACTGTTTTGGATGTTTGTAGGTACAGGAATTTTTGTCCCGCAGGATTTCCTTAACGTGCTAGTAAATCTACCAACACGATTCTGACGTATTTAAGCACCTTCAAGTACTATCGGACTGAGCCTAGCTCGAACCTCCCAAGTTTGGGTCAGAAGGCCAGCGCCTCAGCAGTTTGAGCCACTGAGCTCACTCCCATGTCTATAATCTTCTTGCTCTTACATGTTTGCTTCCATTCATCTGAATTATGCCGCCTAGGTATTTACATTTATTAACCTAATTGATTTTCACATACTCTGTTTTTAGCACTGTAGATAATAATAATTATTATTATTTCGTGTGGGTATTCCTATCCGGGTGCATCCCTTGTAAGGCAGATCCTCCGATGGGGGTGGGCGGCATCTGCCCTATGTAGGTAACTGCGTGTTATTGTGGTGGAGGATATTATTATATGTCGTGGGTGAGTTGCAGGGATGTTGGGAACAGCACAAATCCCCAGACCCTGAGCCACTGGAATTATCCACTGAAGGTTATAATCTTTGGCCCGGCCGGGAAGCGAACCCGGGACCCTCTGGATCAAAGGCCAGCACGCTAACCATTTAGCCATGTATCCGGACAGCGCTGTGGGAGAATCTCTAATTGTTTGAATGTTTACGTTTAGAATTGGTATTACCTGTTGATGATGTGTGAAGTGAATTTTTGTAATTCTTTTAAATTGTGACGGTGATTGATATATTATAAAATATTTTGCACATTTGGAGTTACTTTTATGTGTTTAATTTTAATTTTTACTTTTTATTCATTTATTTTGCATTGAACTTTGTCCTTGTGGCAGCGCTGATTGTGTGGGATGTAGCTGATGCTTTCAAATAAATAACACAAATAAGTCAGAACTGTATGTATTCATACGTCGTATTATGCATATGAATTGAATTGTCAGTGGGGTTGTCCCCAATCAGTCTTCCGACCTAGAAAACTGTGGATTCAACTCTAATCTAGGTCATTTTGTATATTTTATTTTCCCACGCCTTGTTGCCCCCATTCCAATTAAGGCTGAATTTGAATTTGAAGGGCATCGAGAGTGTCACAGTTCTTCTCAGCGACCCCGAAACGAATGGATTACACACTAATGTAAACCGTTTTCGGTTATTTTTACCTGTCAGTATCTTCCCCACAGTACATGTTTTCCCAGATATGGATACCAAGTTTGGTTGAGAGTAATGCTGGAACGTAGACATTTATATCCATAATCTTGGTAATTTCGGAGTTTCTTCCTTACGCCATCACGATCAGGCTGAACTTGGACTTAAACGGCATCCGAAGTACGGTATCACTTGCCATCTCAGCGATGCAGAAAATTCCGGATTCTAAACCAATATTGCTCATTTTCGATTATTCTTATGTCACCTTTTCCCCATACCCACCACTAAGGGTGCTATGTGTTTCTTACCGCCACAGGATTTTTAAATATTTTTTTCGCACAGTAAGTTATAAGCGCACCAAGTTTGGTTGAAATTGCTCCAGACATTCCAGAGTTATGTTGAAACATACGCACACACATTGACAATGTTTCAATTCAGGATCAGTCTAATTTGACTAAAATTACAGACCTACCAATATTTGATAGCTCATACACACGCAATTACAATGAGAATAATACAGAAATGAAGCCAATAAACCCAGTAGAATGGCCGGGCGAACTGGACAAATCTGGTTTTACTAAGTTTTTATTAATATATAAATTATTACCATACCATTGAAAAGGATTACGGAATAAGGGCAAGGAAGGGGAATTACTCACTCAGGATAGTTTAGAAACTATCTGAAATGCTAGCAAACTGTGGTGCTTAAATAAATATCTAGCTCTTCAAGGAAACTTTCCGAAAATTAACTTTCGATCAACATGGTATAATATTTTCTAGGGACTGAGGATGTTATGGGAAGACCAATGAAGAAAAATACAAAAATATTTCAGCTTTATTTTTTCGCTTTTCACTTAGGTTTTTCATTCGGTTAACATAACATATAATTTATTTTGTTCTGTTATACAGTAACACTGTCCATTTTTAATAATATATTATTACTCCCTACGTAAAATATCTTTCTCTTTATTCCCATACAGCTTTCAGTCACACACATGTTTATAACACACCAATTATATTTCTGCAGTAGGAAGCGAGCAACATTGAGGTTATGTACAAGATGGCGGTCGGTGCCAAGTGCTGCCCTCTGGCGGGAGTCACGGAGAAGCCGCTTGCTGTAGTGACGTTGACCATTACGCTGCCTTCTGCTAGACCTTTCGGAGATCTGACCAGAAACACGTAGTCTCCGGCGTCCGCAGGACGAACAGTTCGTAACGTTAGAGCTGTCTTGTGACAGTGAGGTGAACTTCCTTCCTGGAACATACAAGATGATAGCAACAGTTCGTAACGTTAGAGCTGTCTTGTGACAGTGAGGTGAACTTCCTTCCTGGAACATACAAGATGATAGCAACAGTTCGTAACGTTAGAGCTGTCTTGTGACAGTGAGGCGAACTTCCTTCCTGGAACATACAAGATGATAGCAACAGTTCGTAACGTTAGAGCTGTCTTGTGACAGTGAGGTGAACTTCCCTCCTGGAACATACAAGATGATAGCAACAGTTCGTAACGTTAGAGCTGTCTTGTGACAGTGAGGCGAACTTCCTTCCTGGAACATACAAGATGATAGCAACAGTTCGTAACGTTAGAGCTGTCTTGTGACAGTGAGGTGAACTTCCCTCCTGGAACATACAAGATGATAGCAACAGTTCGTAACGTTAGAGCTGTCTTGTGACAGTGAGGTGAACTTCCCTCCTGGAACATACAAGATGATAGCAACAGTTCGTAACGTTAGAGCTGTCTTGTGACAGTGAGGTGAACTTCCCTCCTGGAACATACAAGATGATAGCAACAGTTCGTAACGTTAGAGCTGTCTTGTGACAGTGAGGTGAACTTCCCTCCTGGAACATACAAGATGATAGCAACAGTTCGTAACGTTAGACCTGTCTTGTGACAGTGAGGTGAACTTCCCTCCTGGAACATACAAGATGATAGCAACAGTTCGTAACGTTAGAGCTGTCTTGTGACAGTGAGGCGAACTTCCTTCCTGGAAGAGTTATTGAACACTGCAAGATTTCACATTTGTGGTTTGGGTACAAAGTGTATTCAATTCATGGACTTATTTACTTATCAAGGAGACCTCTTTGATCCAGTTTTACGTGTATTTATTTATTTATTTATTTATTTATTTATTTATTTATTTATTTATTTATTTATTTATTTATTTATTTATTTATTTATTTATTTATTGATTTATTGATTTATTGATTTATTTATTTATTTATTTATTTATTTATTTATTTATTTATTTATTTATTTATTTATTTATTTATTTATTTATTTATTTATTTATTTATTTATTTATTTATTTATTTATTTATTTATTTATTTATTTATTTATTTATTTATTTATTTATTTATTTATTTATTTATTTATTTATTTATTTATTTATTTATTTATTTATTTATTTATTTATTTATTTATTTATTTATTTATTTATTTATTTATTTATTTATTTATTTATTTATTTATTTATTTATTTATTTATTTATTTATTTATTTATTTATTTATTTATTTATTTATTTATTTATTTATTTATTTATTTATTTATTTATTTATTTATTTATTTGACGTCGTACTATCGGGTAACACACTCAAATACAGATTACTCAATGAATATTGAATATTCACGAACGCACTGTAATCGAAATCTACTTTCAAACTCTTAGGTCGTGTTACGTACATTTAGTACTTGTTGAAGAGATGCACAGAAGAAGAATGGCCAACTTAACATCTCTTCAACAAATACTAAATGTACTAATAATTTAAAATGAAATGGCGTACGGCTGTTAGTGCCGGGAAGTGTCCGAGGACTTTGGCTTGCCAGATGCAGGTCTATGGATTTGACTCCCGTAGGCGACCTGGGCGTCATGATGAGGATGAAATGATGATGAAGACGATACATACATCCAGCGTCTGTCCCAGCGAAATTAACCAATGATGTTTAAAATTCCAGATCCTGCCGGGAATCGAACCCGGATCCCCTGTGACCAAATGCGGAACAGTAATTTATAATCCAAATTATAAATAAATATATAATTAGAGCCGTTTGTGAATATTTAAATATAACAGCGCCGTCAGATGATAAATAGTCATGTGGTCTGCGTGGATGAGGGCTGATGTAGCGTGGGCGTCTGGAGTGAATTTGTAGATTACTTTATTTTAAACCTGACTGAAAGTTTAGAAATCAGTGAAATTAATTGACTTTAAACAATTAACTGCAAGCTCGAATAAGAACGCTACGTGCTGCGTAGCTGAGAAAGCTTTGACTGGCACAGCCTGTGTATTGCGTCATCAGCACTACAGTTTCGTATGTCTTCAGCTACTTTCGGAATAAGAAAGACGTTTGATCCTTGATAACCATTCCAAAACGTTAATTTACGTTTTGAATGATTAAATTAATTTAAAATTATGGCTCCTGGGCGAATCTGAGCGATTCTGAACGGATAAACGCTGCACAGTCAGGGAGGGGAATATATACATACAGACATTCATTTTCTAGTCAAGAGGTGGTGCAAAACCTTTGGGACACATTCCCAATTGAGGCGAGCTGTATGTACAATTCCATACACATAAAAACGCTCCTTCCGTTTTTAAACCTGTGGCAGTACCGGGAATCGAACCCGAATCTCTGAAGATGGCAGCTAACACAGGTGAATGGAGACTTTTATAGACTGATTTCACACGTTCTCTGCTCTGTTACTGGTGGGACTTAAAGAAAACATCCTATTGAAATTTACATATGATATTTTATTATAATTTGTTTTGCCGGACTGAGTGGCTCAGACGGTTAAGGCGCTGGCCTTCTGACCCCAACTTAGCAGGTTCGATCCTGGCTCAGTCCGGTGGTATTTGAAGGTGCTCAAATACGTCAGCCTCTTGTCGGTAGATTTACTGGCACGTAAAAGAACTCCTGCGGGACTAAATTCCGGCACTTCGGCGTCTCCAAAAACCGTCAGTGGGACGTAAAACAAATAACATTATTATAATTTGTTTTACGTCGCACCAACACAGATAGGTCATATGGCGACGATGGGATGTGAAAGTGGAAATCACGTAAAACCATCTTCAGGGCTGTGGACAGTGGGGTTCGAACTCACTATCTCCCGAATGCAAGATGATAGCTACGTGAAGTAAATGTTTAATTATATCCATTTCATTTCATTAGATTATGCGCAGGAAGGAGATTGAATTATTTTCAAATGTGGTAACTAAATACTCCTTTGAATATTACCTGTACTCATGGAAATACTGTAGGCCAACATAAAAGCTTATTTACGAATACAGCACTTCTTATTATACATTCTTCCTTCAGCTGGGGGCCGCCGAAGACAAAGAATATCCAATAGACTGAATATTGATTTAAAAAGAAATAGTTTGTAAAGAACTCGAAAAATTAAAAACGAGTACGCAATTGGATCTAAAATTTTAAAATTCTAAAGAAAATCATAAAAAACCTTACAAGAATATCTTGAGGAATAATTCGTAAAAAAAGTATGATTCGGACTTCAGGCCAGTTGGCCTTATTCCGATGAGATGCCTCAAAATGAGGCTAGACTCACTGAGGGCGTTTAGTCCACGAGTTCATCAGTGCTGATACCGAAAGATCTCACAATGAACGACGAACGAACTGTACGATTCTATTATACAATACAATCAGCCATTTCAATCATTAAAATGATGTGGCCTCTTTAAGTCGTGGGTATAGGTAGGCCTTCAACAGTCTTCTCCAAGTAGAACGGTCTTGGGCAGATCTCATCCAAGTGGTACCAGCGATCTTCTTGATATCTTTGTCCCATCTGTCCGGTGGTCTTCCTCTAGGCCTTCGATGTTCTCTCGGACTCCACTCCAGCACTAGTTTTGTCCATCTATCATCATTTCTTCGTGCAACATGGCCAGCCCACTGCCATTTTAAGGAGCGTACTCTCTCTAAGATGTCTTTAACCTTTGTAACAGACCGGATGTCATCAGCTCTTTTCCTATCTTTCTTTGTATAGCCTAGCATTGACCTTTCCATGGCTCTCTGCGCGGTCCGAAGTTTCCCTTTTGTGAATTCGTTCAGAGTCCAAGTCTCACAGCCATAAGTCAGCACAGGAAGGATGCATTGGTCAAATACTGTTTTCTTCAGATTTGCTGGCATTTTTGATCTTAATACTGAAGAATTCCTTCCAAATGCTTGCCATCCGAGCTTGATGCGCCTATAGATTTCTGGTCTTATATCACCTGTCATATTTATAATCTGGCCAAGGTAGATGTAATCACTGACCTCTTCTAATGGCATGTTCTTAATATTCACATTTCCAGCTTGAAACCATTCGTTGGACATAACTTTTGTTTTGGAAAGGTTTATGCTTAGGCCAATCAACTGACATTCTAATGCAAGATCTGTAATTAAGGTCTGGAGCTCTTCGAAGTCGTTTGCCAGTAAAGCAATATCATCTGCAAATCTCAAGTTATTTAGCCTTTTCCCATTAATTCTAATTCCCTTTTCTTCCCAGCTCAGCTTAGACATAGCCATCTCTAGGACCGCTGAGAATAGTTTCGGGGAGATGGGATCACCTTGTTTGACACCTCTGTTGATGGGGAATTCTGGGGTTGATTTACCGATATTAACGAAAGCTGAAGAAGTCTCATAGATATTGTTGAGCACTTGCGTAAACATAATACAGCACTACTGTAGCCAATAAGTTCCTAGACTGGTGCCTGCAGTATAGGCAATACGGCATACACTTATGTACTACAGTGAGTAACTTCTTGGACTGGCGCTAACAGTTCAAGGATCACATAGTCTTTTGACCTGTCTTTTCTCGTTCGTTCATGATCCAGGGAATTTCGACTTCATCTCAAACTTTTTGCTAGTGGATTTACCTAAAATTTTACCAGAACTTGAAATTTGCTCGTTGCTCAAACTACGACACACTTAAGTTCCGCCGCTGACATTCAAACTACCCTTCACAACAAAGCACACTGTAAGCACACAACTGCATCTTACTGGGACTAGCGAAGATCTGCCATGGCAACATCCTGTGGTGCAAACTCTCCGTTGTAGTGCACTACAGCGACACTAGACGGCCAGTACACGAACTTAATGACTCTCAGCCAGGCGCAATGGTGTGGCTATGCTAGCGCTTTAACTTCGCACATCGCCATATAGCCTTTACAGGACAAACTATTAGAAGTCGGCTGCTCTCTGCTCTTACAGTGCTCGTGCCAATAGCTCAAAGAGCTGGACTCTCTTATTAGCCACCTATATTGTAGAGGAATGTACGTGTGCTGAAATGTGATGAAAGTGAACGAACTCCCTTCGAAATTTGATTGAAATCATTTCCGGAATTTAGTTCTCTCACGAAGTCCTTACCGTTTAGTTAATGCATAATACATTTGTAAGGCCCGCTTCAGACGGCTTGCAATGCATTGCCTGTGGCTATGTTAATGTATCCTAATGGTATTGGCGGTATTCGCAAACTTGGCAGAGTGTTGACCTATCGACTTACAGTAATTTCCATTCCGATTCGATTTCAAAGCGATAAAAACTCCGCACGACGTGAAACTTTCATCACAAGTTGGAAAGGAAACGCAAATTAAGTGACCGAGATGAACCGAAACTCCGCACAGTGGTGCACCTTGAATTGTAACATGCAGGCAATTAGTATGGCTTCAGTGTAGAGTGGGTTGCGGGGCTTCAAGGCGATCGCTGCTCTTCGAACTCGCCTGGCAGCATTTTAATGTAATCCAGTATATTACCGGAGATTTATTTCTCCTCCCTGTAATTTTCCGTTTGTGTTCTGAGAAAATATTTCGTGGTGCGTGTAGAGACATCAGTGCAGGAGTGATTGGGGATATCCTCCTGCCTATCTAAACAATGTAAATGTCGCTGTTACTTATAAAACTACAGGATGTAGCCGAACTCTACCGACAAACTTTCGGAGGTTGTTCAGGAGTACTTTCTGACTACACTGGTCCTGTGGACTCCGGTGGTTCGTTACAGGGTAATTGCATTCCAGTTCGCTTTGTATCTGCATTGCACTGAACATACAAGGTAAGGTAAGGGTGTATTCTCCCGAAGGCAGGTCCGAACCTCCGCAGAGGTCTGCCCGAGCCGGAGTTTATGTTAGGTAGGGTGGCCAGTTCCTTTCCGCTCCTCCATCCCCTC
This sequence comes from Anabrus simplex, assembly GCF_040414725.1. Taxonomy (NCBI): domain Eukaryota; kingdom Metazoa; phylum Arthropoda; class Insecta; order Orthoptera; family Tettigoniidae; genus Anabrus; species Anabrus simplex. The sequence goes on along the minus strand of NC_090278.1, from coordinate 41,604,175 downwards.
ACCGCACCAACAGCGCGTGGCAACCCATCCACTTCTTGACCACGCCCAATGTTGCTTAACTTCAGGGATCTTACGGGAACCGGTGTGCCAACATCGCTACGGCCGTTGCAAACATATAAGGGGTGATCAAAAAGTTTCAGTTCGACGGCCGTGCAGTCCTGAATCGGGATGTCTATCTGGAAAATTCGCCGTGAGCATGGAGGTACTCATCGCACCGACAGGTCCCCGAGTCCTGCTGCACATATTCGTCCGACAGGAACGGAAGACGTAATAATCGCACGGGGGAGAGATCAGGACACTAGGGCGCCCGCTTGTTGTTGTCCGAAACAGATGAGGCTGGCCTCTCAAATCGACCGGCTTCTTGTGTCGAAACGCAACATTCACGGAACTTGTTGCAGCATTCCAAAACGGTGGTATGCGTTAAAGCACTAGAAAAAACATCTTTTAGATGAATTTATTTTAACACTGTTTTTTTTAAACTTACAATTTGAAATATAAATATACCATTATCTGATAAAGTTTATGTTCCTAGTAGTGATGGGATAATCGAATAATTATTCGAATAATCAAATAATAAATTCAAATAATCGAATACAATAATCGAATGAGTTTCAAATATCATTCAGTTGTATCGCATGGAATATTCGGATGTATTATGAATCAATTTTTCGGAGTAAGTATGTCGGATCTATAATCTACGGAAATAAGCGAATAGATGAATTATTTAAAAAAATATAAATACGTCTTTTTCCAAACGTATCTCCAAATGTTGAATCTAAATTAGTGAATTAACTGTCTTAATAACATCACTTTTCATTCCATTATTTCGAATTGCCTCATTCATTCGAATGAATAATCGAATAAAATGAAATAATCGAAAAAGCGATTATTTTCTATTCGATTATCCCATCACTAGTCCCTAGTCAAGTGGAGATATATGTGCAAGTGTACTGCCTGGAACCTTAAACAGGCGGGAAATATCCAACTAAGTATTCTATTAACAATTTATTTACGCTTAAAATATCTTATGTTGTAATGTACAGGATGCTCTAAAAAAGATGCCAATATTGACAGACGAAGTACCACGCAACAAACGAAGGAAGGAAAATGTCCTAGTTTTTTTTTTTCGCAAATCCAATTTCCTCGGAGGTATGGTCCACTACCATCAATGATCACGATGTTCCAATCATTTGCTGAGGGTCATATGCAACAAAAGACGGAAATAAATTGCTGCCTGAAGATTGATCGTAAACCTACTGGGATGTTTTGTTATGGAGCAGTGGCCCATTTTCATTATACGGTTAGGCGACACCTAATACGGGTCTTCCATAAGGGATGAATTGGTCGGGGATTCGAACTCAACATCTCCCGAATGCAGGATCACAGCTGCTCGACTCTAACCGCACGGTCTAGACGAATTGTGTTCCAGAAAATGGGCGAGGAAGCACAAGCCACATAATTAAATGTCATTTAAATCCTATTAGATACTAAGTTTAGTTAAATTATTTAGAAAATCTTGTAGAACGAGTTTTGACCTTCAAAATCCACAGAAAAAGATTTTAACTCACCAGACCATGGGAGGTCCCCTTTTAGTAAAGTACACTGAAGAAACTGAGCTTCTTCAAATGTCCGCCTCTGTGGTGCAGTGGTTTGTCTGATTAGCTGCCATCCCCGAAGGCAAGGGTTCGATTCCCGGCTCTGCAACGAACTTTGAAAAGTGGTAAGAAGTTTGGAGCGGGGTCCAATCAGCCTCGGACGTTCAACTGAGTAGAGAAGAGTTTGATTTTCTCCTCAGCCATCCTCGAAGGGCTTTTCCGTGGTTTCTCACCTCTCGTCCAGGCAAATGCCGGGATAATACTTAAGTCCACGGCCGCTTCCTTCCCTCTTCCTTGTCTATCCCTTCCAATCATCCCATCTCCCACAAGAACCCTGTCCAGCACAGTAGGCGAGGACACCCGCGAGAGGTACTGGTCCTTCTCCACATGATATCCCCCAACAAAAGTCTCACACTCCAGGACACTGCCCTTCAGGCGGTGGAAGTGCGATCCCTCGCTGAGCCCGGGGGAAAAACCAACCCTAGAAGTTAAACCGATTAAGAAAGTCAATAATAATAAGAACCACGGGGTCCATCGTAGGCCTAAACGAATAATAATAATAATAATAATAATAATAATAATAATAATAATAATAATAATAATAATCACCCAGAAAAACCTATGAGATGGCTCCACCCAGCCAAGTTTCCTAGTACCGAAGACCCAAGAATAGCATTAAATGAATATATCCCATGGAAAATTTACACAGATGGAAGCAAAAGTGAAGAAGGAGTGGGAGATGGCATAGCTATGTACAGATCTCATGAATTAATAGATCAATTGAAATTTAAATTGCAAGACAACTGTTCGAATAATCAGGCGGAGCAATTAGCCATATTAAAATCTCTGGAATTCTTATTAACTACTAGGACAGAGGATAATGAAGATAAGAAAGCAATTATTTACAAAGATAGTAAGATTGCAATTGACTGCATTGCGGACTTCAGAAATCATAACGAACTGACTGAGAATATAAGAAAGACTACAGCTGTTCTAAAAAGAAATAATTGGAGAATAAAATTTGAATGGGTTAAGGCACATATAGGAGTTGAAAGCAATGAACTGGCTGATAAAATTGCAAAGGAGGCTGCAAAATTAAGTGAAATCTGTTTCGATAGAATACCCATATCTACATTAAAGAAAAATCTCAGAGAAGAATCCATTCATGAATGGCAGAAAAAATGGGAACAAACTTCAAAAGGAACACTTACAAGGGAATTCTTTCCAACAGTTGCAGGCAGATTAAAATCCCAAATCAACTTAACACCAAATATGACTACAATACTGACTGGACAGGGAAATATTGCTTCGTACTTATGCAGACTTAAAATTGTACGTAACTCCGAGTGTTCCTGTAACAGCAGCCCTCAGACAATAGAACATATAATTTTCGAGTGCAGTGAAATGAAAAATATTAGGCAATTCTTGATAAATAGTGTTAATAGAGGTGATAATTGGCTAATGCAGAAATCTGTGCTATTAAAAAAGTATTTAAAGGAATTTTCCAAATTTGTTAATACTCTGGACTTTCAAGCTCTCAGGGAAAAGGAAGACTGATATTGATTGATATTGGTAAGATTAACAGTCATCTGGAAATGTAATTATTCAAATGTAATTTATGTTTGTGCATTTGTAAGGAAATGTATTGTAAGTGCATGTAGTACTACTCATGTAGTTGAGCATGCAGAGAGTATGTACAGTAAATGATGATGATAATAATAACATCCATTGAAAAGTTCATGAGGGCATCCAGAGCAGAACTGCCAGCTACATAGAAGGATAGATGGACAGCCAATGAAATCCCAGAATCAAGACCGAAACAATATATTCATCTGAAACACGGATCAGCGGGGGAAGATCATTGATTAAGGACATAGAAAAGCAAGAAAGAAAAACCTTAAGATAATTTTCGGGCCATTTGTACAGGAGGAACCTGGATGATTAAGGAAATCTCGTGACTTACACCAATACTCAGATAAAATCTTAGATTTACCAAAATAATTCTCAATCTTGACCTATCAATGAAAGTAAAAGACGATTGGCTGCTCGAAGTTGGAACAGACTTTTTTTTCTTGCTACTTGCTTTACGTCGCATCGACACAGATAGGTCTTATGGCGACGATGGGACAGGAAAGGGCTAGGAGTGGGAAGGAAGCGGCTGTGGCCTTAATTAAGGTACAGCCCCAGCATTTGCCTGGTGTGAAAATGGGAAACCACAGAAAACCATTTTCAGGGCTGTCGACAGTGGGGTTCGAACCTACTATCTCCCGAATACTGGATACTGCCCGCACTTAAGCGACTGCAGCTATCGAGCTCGGTGAACAGACTTTCAGGAAATGGATATCATAGATGACATTGTATTAGACAGATATAAGTTCAGAATATTAGTCGACAATGACCGCTTTACACACCGTCCAAGCACTACCACCAACAAAACCTGGTCAGAAGATCGCAAGGAAAACCGCAGCGAGAAGATGAAGAGAATATGGGAGAAGGAAAAGGCAACGTTCTATCGCACTCCTTAGTCTGGCATAACTAATAGGTAGAGCCCGGATATTTATGAATTAATAGGTTAGAATGCCAAGTTTCTGAAGTGAGCAGCAAGTATAGTCTACCTTCACAACGACTGTGCTGTGGGGTTTGCAGAAACAGTAGGGGTACGGCTCATCAAAACTCCTATGATCTATGTTACTCTTGGTTCATTACGGAAGAGCGGGTGGCCGACACTTCCTATTAACCAAATTTAGTTTGCAATCTAACCTGCTACGGCATGAAAATTTGGGCTTTGCCAATAAATAATAATAATAATAATAATAATAATAATAATAATAATAATAATAATTCCCCGCAGGGTTAGGAATATTTTATCATAATTGATTAATTCAACTGGCAAAAGAGCTCGATGTAAGTTTCGTCTTCGTCATTTTATCCTCATTAGGGCGCTGAGGTCGTCAAATCAAAAGTCCTGCGTCTGGCGAGCCAAACATGTCCTCATACACTTCCGGCATTAAAAGCCATACGCTATTTCATTTTTCAATAAAAGGGTTGCCCAGATGAAACTGAGAAATCTGCAGAGAAAGGAGTGAGGCAAGGCTGCAATTTGCTCCCATCCTTAAGTGTTTATACAGAGCAGGCGATAGAGGAAATCAAAGGAGAATATGGAAAGTGAATCAAAGTACAAGGAGAGGAAATCAAAACTCCAAGATTTGCCGATGATATTGTTATTTTATCTGACTCTGCAAAAAATATGGAGAAATTGCTGAATTGTATGGACAGAGTCTTTGGGGAGAAATACAAGATTAAAATAAGTCCAAAACAAAAGTAATGGAGTGCATCCGAATGAAGTCTGGTGATGTAACTAATATTAGATTAGGAAATCAAGTCTTAAAGTAAATAGATGGATACTGTTATTTGGGTAGTAAAATAACTCATGATGGTAGAAGTATGGAGGATATAAAATGCAGGCTAGCACAAGCAAGGAAGGCCTTCCTTAAGAACAGAAATTTGCTCACTTCGAACATTGATATACAAATTAATTAGAAAGATGTTTTTGAACACTTTCGTCTGGAGCTTGGCGATGTACGGAAGTGAAACACGGACGATAACTAGCTCAGAAAGAAAGAGAATAGAAGAATTTAAATTGTGGTGTTACAGAAGAATGCTAAAGATGAGATGGACAGATCAAATCACGAATGAAGAGATACTGAGTGAGAGGAGAAGGATTTCGCGAAATTTGACGAGAAGAAGAGACAGAATGTTAGAACACATCTTGAGGGAGGTGCAGGCATGGAGGGCTGCATCAAACAACAATCACAAAGTGATTGGCGGAGAAACCATTCTACGAGGATGTCTGCGACCTCATTACTGCTTGCAAATCAGAGTCCCTTCAGTGTTTTCTTCAATTACACAGAAGTCTGTCGACTGTAGACAGAAAATTGTGAGGATGAGGGAATACCTACTCAAGCCACGAAATGTCTCAGCATAAGACGTACAAAAACAGAAGCCAAAGCCATAAATGTTACGGGAGTTCAAAGTAGAAAGCACGAGTGTGAGGGATTGAATGGCTTGTACACTGTGATTCGTAGATATCCGTAACAAAAAAGAACAGGAATGGTTTTTATTTCTCCTTACCGTAATATTGTGGGCTATTAAGGCTTCGTTTGACTCTCCTGGTCGCAGTAGTATTCGGTCTGTGAGCCAGATGGTCCTGTCAGCGGCTGGATTGGCACAGTATTCCACCGTCAGTGTTACTCGCTGGCCTGCGATGGCAGTTACGGTTTTGTTGGACGGGTACACGGCTGGAACACCTGCAAATATGTACAATTTACAATGGACCCCATGAATCGAAATATGACTTTTTCACCCAACACACATACGCTAATGAGCATTTAAAAGGTTTTGTACAACATTCTGGTCAAATAATAATAATAATAATAATAATAATAATAATAATAATAATAATAATAATAATAATAATAATAATAATAATAATAATAATCCATCCCGATCAACCTCTTGGAAAGAATCGCCAGCCAAACAGGACTGAGGATCTCAGCGGAAAAGACCAAATTCATGACCAACATCAAAGATGGACCAAAATTCTTGGAAACAGAGATAGGACGGATAGAAAGGGTCAAGAAGTACAAGTACCTTGGTGAGACGATACAGGAGAATGGACTAGAAAAAGCTGCAGTAGAAGATCGGATCTCAAAAATGGAGAGAGCTTATGGCTTGACAAAAAACATCTACAAGAAGAAGTGCTTATCTTGGAATTCCAAATTAAAACATTACAACACCGTGGTCAAAACAGAATGCCTGTATGCCAGTGAATGCCAGTCTATGAACTACAAGCTGGAGAAGCTAGAAGTCCTGGAAAGAAGAATCCTCAGAAAAATTATGCGAGCTGTCCAAACTGAAAGCGGATGGAAACTTCGGAGTAACAAAGAAGTTTGCCAGAAGGTGGAAAGAATCTCAGAGACCATGAAGAAAAGGAGGCTGGCGTTTCTTGGACATCTACACAGAATGAACGCAAACAGATATTTGATTACTTCTGGAGAAAAAAGACCACTACAGCATGGATTAAGGAAACGAAGAAGGATATGGAAAGGTTAAGCATCTTGGAAGACCAGCTGTTAGAAAGGAATGCGTTTAGGAACACACTGAAGAATTTGGAAGGTGTTCAAGCCGCAGGAAGGACTAGGAAGACCGGAAGAGCCTGGACAGATGAACAACGGAAGCAGGCCAGCGAACGCATGAAGGAGTATTGGACACAGACAAAACTCCACACGAAGAGAAAGAAATGAAGTTGTAGCGTGATCCTTAGTGGTCCATTCTCTTGTAAAAAAATAATAATAATACCGTGGGTACGCCTTCTCCGTCCTGTTCAACTGAGCGGCTTCTATAGGGCCACTTTAAACTTGAACTGATGTAATGCAAGCTGCTGGAATTTTCAACCATTAGATGTCTCTACCATCGGCCTAAGTGCCCCTCTGGTGGGATTAAGGACAATTAATTCTTGAGGGAAAGTTAATTTTTACTGGTGGCAAACCATAAGTCTGAGAAGAGTGTTTTGTTCTTGTGTCAATGTTGTCAACACTTCTGACCCCGTCTATCTTTTGTACCTACCAACCAAACAGAGATTTTGTGTAGGAGCCAATTCAAATGGGGTGGGTACAGGCATCCAGCCTATCTGAAAAGGTTCTGGAAACTTCCCCCCGGAGATGCTAAAAAAGCTGGTCGCTTCAAGGCCGTACTGTCATCTTCATTGGTCTAGTTGATCGTGTGTGGCGTGTATTAAGGAGGCAGGGGCCACATCTCGGCGGAACAACGTCTCAAAAGGAGCGTGAGGTTGAAAAACCTTTGGTTGCAATGTAAACAAAAAGGTGTAAGCCTAAGAAGGAGAGGCAGGTTGTTTCTGTAATCGTAGTCCACAGTTGGCTGTGTCGATGTTAATAAATAAATAAATAAATAAATAAATAAATAAATAAATAAATAAATAAATAAATAAATAAATAAATAAATAATATAATATAATAAATTTAGGCCTCTGGAGAGATCTGGTGTAGATCTATGTACGAGGGCCATCCAAAAATTATATTTCCCTCTTGTACAAAAAAGAGAACACAGTTACACGGAATACTTTATTTGAACCCGATAGAGCACCACCAGAATTGACAAAGTTGTCATATCGTAGGATCAACTTTTGTTTGCCGGTGTCCTACAAGTCTGCCGCCTGGGAATGGAACTAGTGTGTGACATTCGTTTTCAGCTCTTCGTCCGTGTGAAAATTCTGACAGGGGGACAGGAATTTTCTGAAGTGCAAGAGATAATGAAAATCACTGGGAGGACTGTATGGTGGCCGATCAAACACCTCTCAGCCGAACAGTTGCTGAGCGTCGAGCATTGCCACAGCACCAGCACTCTTGTTTTGAATGACCCATTGCAATTTCTGTAGAAACCTCATCACAGACAGAACCACGAGCCACTACTGCTGCGCTACTGACACCAGGCGGGACCTGTCCGGCCGGTTGCTTCGTCAGAGATCTGTCGTGCATGCTCGTATTTCCCAGTTAAACACGCTTACTTTACACGAAAAGAAATAGGGAACCGTAATTTCTCGTTGGTCTACGTATTTTACGGCTATGGGTGACCTACGGGTCTGTGGGGATCTAGGATGAAATCCAACGTTGACGACGATACGAGAATCCACTCCGCGAGCCAGAGGAAATAACTAATGACGGGGACCTGATCGGAAACTGAAACCAGGACTCCTTCGAACAAAGGCCGGCGTGCTATCTATCGGACTGCAACTGGACGAAGGAATGCTTAGCCTTGCGAGCTTATTCGCTTCTGAGTACCAATTTCCAAGTTGTCATTTTGGCCTACAGGGGGAGTTTTGGGAAACTTGAATTTTTTTTCTGGGGGTATGCTTAGAACTTAGATATATAAAATAGTCTAGGCCGGGCTGAGTGGCTCGGACGGTTGAGGCGCTGGCCTTGTGACCACAACAACTCGCCCCGTCATCTACTTCCTTTAAGTATTCATTTCCTAATCTAGTATTTCCTGCATTACCACACTGTGTTCGACCGCACTTCAATACTTTTCTTTCGGACTTACTTATTTTTATCTTCTACTCCTTCTCCAAGACCCTGTCCATACCATTCAACAATTTCTCCAGATCTTATGCATACTCAAATAAAATAACAATATCAACGGCAAATCCCAGAGTCGCCGGACGAGTTGGCTGTGCGGTTAGGGGCGCGCAGCTGTGAGCTTGCATCCGGGAGGTAGTGGGTTCCAATATTACTGTCGGTAACCATGAAGATGGTTTTCCGTGGTTTTCCATTTCCACACCAGGCAAATACTGGGGCTGTGCCTTAATTAAGGCCTAGGTCTTTCCTATACCATTGTCGCCATAAGACCTGTCGTTGCGACGTAAAGCCACTAGCAAAAAAATACCCAGAGTAATGATTTTCTCTCCTTGGATTTTGATTTCCTTTCCGAATTCTTTTTTGATTTCTTTACCGCCTGTTCTCTATTAACATTGTAAAGAATACAAACTGCGGACTGATTTTATACAGATTGTAGATAATTATTATTCTTTCTCCGTACCTGATTCCGAGCTCCTTCGGAATCTCAAATAGCTTGGTCCGATCAACATCGTCGAATGCCTTTTCTTGATCTACGATCGCCATGTACTGTACGTGGGCCTGCCCTTCTTTATCTGGACCTCTAAGATCAGACTTGAAGTCAAGATTGCTTCACGCGTTCCTATATTTCTTCCGAAGATAAACTAACTCAATGTGAACTTATTTCATTATTCTGTGAATAATGGTGTTAAAAGTTTACTGGCGTGAGATACTAAAACGAGTTAATACATCGAAATAAACTGTTTCCGGATCCATGTCCATATAACATACCGTATTTACGCGAGTAATCCCCGCACCCTAACTTTAGAGAGGCTGATTTTGAAAAAAATGCCAACATTGACTTAAATAAAACCCGCACCCCAATTACGTGCCTCGATTTTAAAGAAATATGCGGGTATTATTCGAATAAATACGCTATTTTGCTCTTCCACGCGTGAGAAATGTGTCCTGGATGTTGGCCCTAACTCATTGTTTAACTATGTACATTGTTACTTTCGCAGTTGATTTATTAGTATAAATTTCTTTTGAGCACTTCTCAGTGCACCATTAAATTCCTCTAGCTCGTGATTGCAACGTAAGGAAGTTGAGAGAGGGACAATTCAATCTCCTTAGCTGTGGAACAGCGTTCAGAGTTCTTCTAACAAATCTGGCCGTCCTTGGAAGGAAAGCACGGGGTTGGAATATTAGCCGTGAAATACCACAATTCTGAGATTGCTGCATCAACAATATTCCCTCCGTGCGCCCATTTACAGCCAACTCGGCTCTTATTTCGTTTCTGCTGCCTGGGCTGTTCTGTTTGAGGGCAAAGGAAAAAGAAAGTATTCGAAATTCTCGCCGCCTGCATCTCGTAATATTACAGTGGGTAGGTTTGGAGGATGAAGGGGGTGTGGGAGGAGAGAGGAAGGGAGAGAGAGACAGAGAGAGAGAGAGAGAGATATGTCGATTGCCCTTTGTATGGGAGGGAAAAGGAGACAGAGTGAGATAGCTTGAAGAGATTCTCCGCGTGCCAAATATGGAACCTTATATTCACAGGAACGTCCACAAGTTAGACACATCTTCAAGTCATTGTTCGGCATTCTTTGCGGATAATAGTAATAATAGGAACAAGATTAAGAAGAAGAAGAATTGCACAACTACCAAGAAATCTCAACCTAAATCCTATCCTACTATGCAAAACCAATAGGACAAAGTATTAAATACCATACTACTTTCCAAACTATTTAAGCTCCATTTTTCGAAAAACAGTCTCCAGTGGATGAATTCATACCTTCGGAGTCGTCATCAGTGTGTGAAAAATAAATTCATCCTGGCAATCCGTAAACGTAGGTGTACCCCAAGAGTCTGTTCTGGGACCACTTCTATTTTCTGTTGTCGGTTAGCAATTGCAGGCACTACATGCACGCTGACGATATACAATTATACTTAGACTGTGAACTGAAAAACTCATATTAAAATACAATAGCAACAAGAAATGTGTAAGTGGACTGGCATGAATGGGCTTGATCTAAATAACGTAAAATCTCAGGCTATAATAATTTCTCACCCACGACTTCCTTCAAAATTCATAAGCAACTTCATCTTACCAAAACTGCACCTACAAAACTGACCAAATGATTTTAATGAAATAGTCAAAGATCTTGATATTATCACGAACGAACATCTTTCATAGCAGGACAGTAGATTATGAAGGTTTCCAGAAAACGTATTTGCGACAGTCACCTCACTTAAAAAAATCTGCAACACACAGTATTTTCCCGAATTAAGAATTAAGAAAGGGATGAGGCAGAGTTGTCTACTCTCACCATACCTTCTGTTTACTGAAGAAACAGTCTCTGTTTTAATGGAATAAAGATAAATGAGAAAGTAATCCACAGAATTACAGTAGTTTACTGATGACATTTAAATAGTTGGAGACACTGAGAAGGAATTAAACAGAATTGTGAATATTCTGTGCGATACATGGAAACATTACAAACTTACAATCAATAGTAAGAAAACCAAAATTTAAGTTGTAAGCAAAGACGACAGCGGAGCTAATACTAACATGTTGTTGTTGTTTCAGTCATCAGTCCATAGACTGGTTTCATGCAGCTCTCCATGCCACCCTATCCTGTGCTAACATTTTCATTTCTACGTAACTGCTGCACCCTATATCTGCTCTAATCAGCTTGTCATACCCCTACTGTTCTTACCGCCTACACTTCCTTCAAAACCAACTGCACAAGTCCTGGGGGTCTTAAAATGTGTCCTATCATTCTATCTCTTATTCCCGTCAAATTTAACGAAATCGATCTCCTCTCACCAATTCTATTCAGTATCTCTGCATTCATGATTCGATCTATCCACCTCACCTTCAGCATTCTTTTGTGACATCACATTTCGAAAGCTTCTATTCTCTTTCTTCCTGAGCTAGTTATCGTCCATGTTTCACTTGCATACAATGCCACGCTCCAGTCTTCAAAAACGAGCTCTAATTCCTATATCAGTGTTCGAAGTGAGCAATTTTTTAAAGAAAGGTCTTCTTTCCTTGTGCCAGTCTGCATTTTATGTCCTCCTTTCTTCTTCCTTCGTTAGTTATTTTACTACCCGAGTAACAATATTCATCTACTTCCTTTAAGACTTAATTTCCTAATACAAACATTGAATAGGAAAGTCCGAGTAGAACAAGTGCAACATTTTTGTAACTTAGGAAGCATTATAGCTGAAGACAATAGATGCACCAAATACATTAAATGTAGAATAGATCTTGCTAGACAGGTCTTTAAAAATAAAATAAATCTATTAAAGGATACCCATGTAATTTTACAAACAAGAAAGTCTTCTGTAAAATCCTTTGTCTAAAGCAGGGCCTCTCAGGGCGCATGCGCTTGGTGCATGCACTATGCACGGTGCAAAAGACGACTTCGCTTGGTTGACCAGAGTGCAGACCCCCCCACTCCTCGATTTGGAGCAATAGCGCTGTGTCTCTCTTTCCCCACGCCTGTCTCCCTCTTCCTCGCTTGCTCCGTAGCGCTCTAAATCCGAGCCGAGTTGAGCCGAGCTTAGCCGAGTAGCCCAGAGACGAAGCGTTGGACCGAAGCGAGCCGAGCGGGACCGATGCACTGTGCACAGGAACTCTGCGCCGCTGTTTGCACGCGTGAGATTTTGGGCGTTTGAGAGGCCCTGCACTAAAGGGTACTACGTTATGGTTGTGAGAACTGGACTATTGGGAAAAATGGAAAGAGATTCGTTGGAAGCAACTGGAATGTGGATTTGAGGGACGTGTTGAGCTAAATAAAAGACGAATCGAGGCATTCTAAAGGAAGTCAATTAGCAGTGATGACTCATAAAGGATAGGGAAAGAAGGAAGTGAAAACTTGTGGGTTATATCCTGAGGACTTCCTAATAAACGTCTTTGAATGAAAAATACTAGTACAGAAAGGAAGGGGAAGACCAAAGAAGGCATACTTCGAGGATGTGAGAAAGTGGATGAGATGTAAAGACTACAAGGAAGTGAAGAGAACAGCGGGATTGAGAGGAGAATGGTACAGCGACAAGCTTAGCCTTTGGTGTATGATGGTGATGATGCTTTTCTCAAGTATTAAAGGACTCTGATATTACCTTATTTCGACAAGTGTGACGCCGTGTACAACGAACTGACTCTTACTCAATAAGAGGAGAGGGAGTCATCGAAGAAGTAAGGAATGCCTTTACATTAGATGCTCTAATATTCCAGAGTCCGAAAAAACTAAATATGAATGTCTACAATATCGAAAGCTTATAAAACTGAACAAAAATAACATTATATTGACCACTGTTGTAATGTGATTTGTCTCTTCTGTTGTCACTCATCTCCGATAGATGGCAGTAGAACTGTTGCGTCCCGGGTAAAGCAGCATTCCTGAATACTGGCGGGAAGAAACTGGGGAGTTAAGATCGATAATTCCTCTGGTTCATAAATATTTTGATAATATTGGTACGTAACGCACTGGTTCATGATAGAATTCGACTTATTTAATCGCTTCTCTGAGGCACTGACTGGAATGAGCAGTGTGCACATTTAACGGAATAATGGCAGAGGAGTTTTCGCGGCTGTCTGCGGCCTGGTCATTGCAGCACTGGAACTTTGGTCTGTTAGATCGGCGAGAAAATGTGCGGTTTTCCATTTCATCGAGTATTTTATAACATTGCTTTTAACCACTACATTCCTACTGACGTCATTGTAATGAGCTATATTGACTTCAGTTGGGAAAACCACAAAAACAGCCTTCCTGAGAATTCCGTAGCGAAGATCGCGTACATCAGCTAGGTGTAAAATAAATGTAAAAAAATGAGAAAGTTCGATAAATTCATTGAAATGTTCAACGAAATTTGTCATTTTTAAAAATTCTTTGAAGTGAGTTAAAATTTATTTGACTTAAGAGTGATGTATGTAGTAACTCTCCCATCGGTTTGATGTAATTGAATGGTGACGTAGACGAGGTGGGTCGTGAAGACTCGTTACTTGTCGGAGCTGACGTGGGACATTGGCCACCTGTGCTGGTAAATAATTCAGGCGCTCCTCATTGGCCACTTCCCTGTCTGGAATACGTAATGACGACGTCTAGGGATGTTCCTGCGGCTTCCCTCCCCCTGTGTAAACATCTCCTTCACAAACTCTTGTTCGCGTGGCTTACTGCAAAAAAGATATCTACATTTCAGTGTGCCGGGCTGAGTGGCTCAGACGGTTGAGGCGCTGGCCTTCTCACCCCAGTGAACCTGAGAGACGATCAAGGAATCTACTCCACTGCTTCAGTGATGACGATGGTGAGTTTTTCTTCAACGACCACCGGAAACCTGCAAGTCTGGTATGTGATTGTCAGGGTCCGGAGTTTGATGCGTCATAGATATTGCTAACTTATACACAAATGCTGTTCATGGCACCAAGATTACAGAAGTACACTTTTATTACATCATTTTGCTGTTTAATTTTTAGGTATTTTCATTTTTCATGTTTTCATTTTGATGAAAAAAAACCTACAACCTGTTTTCCAGTCAGTAACCGGGTCAGGGATGGAATGAATGAAGCCCCATCTTGCGGCGAGGATAGGAGTTGTGCCGGCTGCCGAGGCCTGTCGCAATCCTCTGGGGCATTGATTAATGACTGACTGATGAAATGAAATAATATTGGAGAGTGTTGCTGGAATGAAAGATGACAAGGAAGAACGGAGTACCCAGAGAAAAACCTGTCCCGTCTCCGCTTTGTCCAGCTTAAATCTCACATCGAGTGACCGGAATTTGAACCACGGAGCCCAGCGGTGAGAGGCCGACGCGCTGCCGCCTGAGCCACGGAGGCTACTTTCATTTTGATATTTATATACTTTTTTTTGCTGGTGATTTTTAAGTATTTATCCATCTTTCACGTCATCACACAACAAGCTTCTGTTACATACTCGAAAGGTAACGTGAATATTCATCCTCGGAAGTACGCTTATCTTTATTCTTCTCGTTAGAACGCCGTTTCCATGCGAAGGTTGGCGATCCAATTGATCATAAGAGCGGCTCGAAAGATTTCAATGGAAGTACGTCCATACGAGCGGCGCAGGTCTTTAAGCCAGAAATTTCTGCGATTCTCCTCACCTCGATTTCCTTAAATTTTCCCCTTGATGACGAGTTGGAGAAAGTTCATATAGTGACCTCTCACGATGTACCCGAGTTTGTTAATCTTCTTCTTGCGGTGCCTTCTGCATTACTGAAGGTTGACCACAGTCTTCATCAGTCTACTAGAATCTAGTCCTGTCCAATCCTGTAAGATCGTGAACCAAGAGTTTTTCCTTCCACCGCGACCTCTGCGTCCATCAGCTTCACCCTGCGATTCTTCACAGTATGCCCAAGGTAGGCTGACACACCAACATAAACGTGCTCAGTCCACATCCTTCGGTTGTTGGAAGCTCTGTTTTGTATTATTTAACAATTTGAGGACTTCCTCACTGTTCTTCCTTTCTACACTGGATATTCAAAGGGTTCTTCTGTACAAGTATATTTCGAAAGCTTCAATCCGCCTCTCCAGAAAAGGGCTGAGCGTCGAGCCTTCAAAACTATACTATATAGCATGATAACATCAGCGCCCTCATACTAAGGAACAAAATTTTTGCTTGCCCAATCCTGGATAAGATTTCATTCTTGGGATCGCAATGCTCAGTCCCTGTAGTCCCAAGGTATTTGAAGAATGGTGTTGATGTGGAGGCACGCCTGCTTAGGTGCTTTCGAAAATACAATCAGCTTGTTCTTGCCAATATTCATGAACAGATCAAATGCTGCGCTGATCCTTACAATGCTAACTACCTTTATAGGGAAGTATTTTACTATTTTTTTACAGGTTGCTTTACGTCACACAGACACAGATAGGTCTTATGGCGATGATGGGTTAGTAAAAGGCTAGAAATGGCATGCAAGCGACCATGGCCTTGATTAAGGTACAGGCCCAGCATTTGCTTGGTGTAAAATGGGAAACCAAGGAAAGCCACCTTGAGGACTGGCCGTCCTAAGGAAATAGGAATATTCTGCGTCCGGATATTTTGACGAGGATCCTGACAGAGAAGGCTTTCCGAAAATGTCTGAAGCTACAAAAGAAGTTCTTTCAATGTCCTGAAGAGTTCATAATTAGTACGTGGTGAATAATAATGTCATTTGCTTTGCGTCCTACAAACTAATTTTTCGGTTTTCGGACACGCCGGGGTACCGGAATTTAGTCCCGCAGGGGCTCATATTAGAGCACCTTCAAATACCACCAGACTGAGCCAGGACCGAACCTGCTACTTTGGGGTCAGAAGGCCAGGGCCTCAAGTGTCTGAGCCACTCAGCCTGGCTTAGTACATGCAGTTTGGAGCAAGTAAGTCTCAACTGGGAGCTGTACAAGTTATGTAACACGTCTGTTTACATCAGCCAGTCAGATACATTTGGCTTCTCGCAAAGCGAACGTATTGATAGTGCTTCCTTCTTTCATTGCTGGCACTTAGTTAATTAAGAGCTTTCACTTGGCTCGACGTTGATTATTGATTAGGAAACTACTGCTGTAGATTTTACAACGGGTATAAAAAGTACCCTGACGTATAGAATACCTAGTGTGATCACTCCGCTCCACGGCCGACTAAATCCTTCGCTGCGCTCCTAGCTAGAGCGACGCATCAAGTCGGCCGTGCTCCGCTCTCTTGACATTATCGTTGGTGGCACCGTCGGACTGTGGCGCTGCAGTCGCAACGAGCCAGCTGAAACAAGACGTGCGCCAAATTGTAATAGCTGACTGCGTGAAGTCATGGAAACCACTTTAACGCCTCTCGAGGGAATTTGTTCGTTTTGATATTTTCCGGAATTCTATATTAATATCTGTGCAAGTGCTTTGTGTGTGCAATCAACTAATATTTTTATTACTTGGAGAAAATGTCGTACTGTTTTGTTCCTCGTTGTAAATCGGGTTAAGGAACGAAGCCTGATGCTAGACGATTCTTTACACCGTCAGAGGAAAATAATTTGTTTGCTAAGTGGACGAGAGTTATTCTGTGACCTGCATTTTTCGACAGATGTAATTCTTTCTTAACCTGTTTACCCTCCAGGTTCGGTTCTTCCCTCGGACTCGGCGAAGGATTCCACCTCTACCGCCTCAAGGGCAGTGTCCTGGAGCTTCCGACTTTGGGTCGGGGATACAACTGGGGAGAATGACCTGTACCTCGCCCAGGCGGCCTCACCTGCTATGCTGAACAGGGGCCTTGTGGGGGGATGGTAAGATTGGAAGGGATTGGAGGGAAGAAAGTGGTCGTGGCCTTAAATTAGGGACAATCCCGGCATTTCCTGGAGGAGAAGTGGGAAACCGCGGAAAACTACTTTCAGGATGGCTGAGGTGGGAATCGAACACACCTCTACTCATTTGACCTACCGAGGCTGAATGGACCCCGTTCCAGCCCTCGTACCACTTTTTTCAAATTTCATGACAGAGCCGGGAATCAAACCCGGGTCTCCAGGGTTGGCAGCTAATCGCACTAACCACTACACCACAGAGGCGGACGACGGATTTAATTAGTTTATGAAAACGGCCTGTTTCCTTGTGAACGGTAAAATCGTTGAATTTCCTTGCGTGGGGCGGAAATTAAAACCAGGAACGGTGCCTCATATTTTTTTCAAATCTTACTGAGTTAAAATCGCGAAAGGCACCGAGGAATGAAGACAGTATCAAGACAATAAGAATCACGATGTGAGTGAAGCAGTGATAGCAATAGTGATCGGTAAAGTTCAAGGCCAGCGTAATTCTAGTCCGCCGGGCTGAGTGGCTCAGACGGTTAAGACGCTGGCCTTCTAACCCTAACTTGGCAGGTTCGATCCTGGCTCAGTCCGGTGGTATTTGAAGGTGCTCAAATACGTCAGCCTCGTATCGGAAGATTTACTGGCACGTAAAAGAACTCCTGCGGGACTAAATTCCGGCACCTCGGCGTCTCCGAAAACCGTAAAAGAGTAGTTAGTGTAACGCAAAACAAATAACATTATTATTATTAATTCTAGTCAAATTTACGGCCAGTCCAGTTCTCTTACCGATGCCCACAATCCAACAGTGTCTCTCAAAAGGCGACTTAAAGAAACGCAACTACTAATTTAAAGCGAGCTAAATGTCTCTCCCTCAGTCAAAGGTAGGATTAATTTCCTACAAGGGCAGACTAAGAACAGGGAATGTCTAATGTTTTATGTGCTCTGTTTACGAAGTATTATTTTCAGTAGGCGAAGCACAATACTGCTTTCGCTTTTCGTAATGCTCCATTTTATCTCATGTGCTCTCTTATTAAAGTCGAAGGATATTTTTAGTGGGGAAGGAGAATATTATTTACAATTCACTGACAGTATTATTCATAAGATTAAACAATTGAGTGTTGTATTATGTTATTTGCGGTATCAGTGTAACAGCTGACCGTGTAGCGTTGGTGACAGGCTCCACTAACGCCGCTCTGCAAGAGCGCAGTGATCTCACTTGGTATTCTATTTAAAAGAGTCTAGCTCCTGAAGGAGCAATACTTCCGTGTTTTGCCGTATAGCGCTGTAAGAAAATAATCGGAGCACTTCGGGAAAATTCGGTGTGGGAGCTTTAATTTGGCGAGCGCGCTGGTGTAGCGAGCAGGAGTGGCAGGAGAGGAACAGTTCAAATAGTGCCGGCAGATGGCAGGCTATCCCTCCATTCTGCAGCACGATTTCAATGGCATTACGATAATAAATAGAGTGTAAAAGCACATGTTTTTCGTCGTTTTTATATCAATATCATAACCACCATTTCACTGGACTTTTCGAAGATGCAGACGACTCGAAATGCCTGCGTTGCTGTAGGGATTTAGTCTCGGTTCGCTTCAAGTTCTCCGTCTCCCCATAAAAAATTGCGTTTTGAGAGAAAAGTGATATTTATATGGCGTTTAATAAAGAAAAATGAATGTATCACACAGTAATTGAAGGAGAGGCCGCTGCGAGTGACGAGTTCACATCGTACCAGGAATGAAAATACTCCATAGTGTGTGTCTTTAAGTCGCACCGACGCAGATGGCTCTTATAGTGACGATGGGAGAGGAAAGGGCTAGGAGTGGTGAAGAAGTGGCCGAAGCCTTAATTAAGATACAGCCCCAGTATTTGCCTGCTGTGAAAATGCGATACCACGGAAATCCATCTTCAGGGCTGCCGGCAGTGGGGTTGGATCTACCGAATGCAAGCTCACAGCTTACATTTACATTTACCTTCCTACTGCGCTAAAGGGCGGCAAGCTCACTGAAGTTTTCCGAATATTTCCTTACAGCGCTATGCAGCGAAACACAAAACTATTGCTCCCTCAGGAGCTAGACTCTTGAATTATATTCGACATGGTAATACTGCGAATGCCATAAAGGAGCGGGCGAGAAAGATGGGAATGGCATTTCAGCTGAGGAGGAACACGTATAACAAATAGGTTCTTACTTATGGGGATTAACTCAGGCATCTAGACAATGTTGTTGAGCCTAAGTGCTTGCATGCAGCAGAAACACTGGATGTGACTGCAAAAGGTGGGCTGGAAGATATGCGGAAAAGACAAAAATGAGATCCGTACTGGGTACAGAAGACTAGAAGAAGGAAGCAGGAATGAATGAAAAGATACAGGCAGGGAGTTACATTTCCCTCCATCGTATTTCCTTCAGCTCCTACAGAAGATTAACTTCAATAAAAAGATTCGTTGACACGAAGGTTAAGAGGGCAGCTTTATTGCTTTGTAATACTTCATTAAAGAGAAAGTTATTCCAATCGGCTGAGAAGTTTGTGAGAAACTATCTTAAGAAAGGCCAGACGAGGCGCGATTTTGTTCTGATTTATTGCTTTATTAGTGGAACCTTCCTCTACCTGGGTTAAAGTGCTGACTGAACAAATTCGTCAGTTTGTACACTCCTTAAGTGAATGTTGTCCTATTGGCTACCTATCAGAAACATACCCTCCTCAAGAAGTACAGGAGTGGTATAAAATGCTAAGAAAAATTCCAGGACCAAAAGTAAAAATAATGGAACGATGCCACTCAAAGCTAACAAAGAATTTTATCGAAGAACAGAAAGAGTGGTAAAATTGATCAGGAAGAGGAGGTTACATTTCTGTGGACACTTGTTGAGGATGAAAAATAACGGACTGATGAAGAGAATCTTTGAATTCTTCAGGTAGAGGAAGACGGAGCTCAAATGGTTTGGACTTGTCGAAGATGGGGGTTCCGGAAGTTTATATCATGGACTGAAATAGATTTAGACAACTCGTCAAAAAGTTCTGCAATTTCCAGGAGACTGAGGAAACATTCGTGAGAAAAAAGTGAGATCCTATACAAAAGAACGGAAGAAAAAAGTAGGAGGAAGAATGAAAATTTTTTTTTGCTAGAGGCTTTACGTCGCACCGACATAGATAGGTCTTATGGCGACGATGGGATAGGAAAGGCCTAGGAGTTGGAAGGAAGCGGCCGTGGCCTTGATTAAGGTACAGCCCCAGCATTTGCCTGGTGTGAAAATGGGAAACCACGGAAAACCATCTTTAGGGCTGCCGATAGTGGGATTCGAACCTACTATCTCCCGGATGCAAGCTCACAGCCGCGCGCCTCTACGCGCACGGTCAACTCGCCCGGTGAAGAATGAAAAGATATAGGCAGAGAGTGAAGGAGGATACGTCTAAAAATAACGCAATGATTGTCAAACGTGGTCTATAGACGGCCGAAACATAGGAGGAAAAACCAGCCACTACTAATATTGTTAATAGATAGCAAATATTTACACTTCTCTCCATCGTATCTCCTTAATATCCTATGGAAGATTACATTCAATAAAATGATTCGATGACATGGAGTTTAAGAGGTGAGCTTTTTCGGTTTGTAATATTTCATGAAGCTTGAGAAGAAATCTCCAGAGATAACTTGCTAATGTCAGTCTAAAACCAACCACACTTCTCCATTTTCACTTGACGTCTCCTGCACACTCCCAGTTCTAGAGGTCATGTCTTACAGAGATCTCCAGTCTCTAGGAGATATTCCAGTACTCACCTTTTACAGAGAGATCCATTTAACAGATATCTATTCCTAAGAACTAGGATATATTCCAGTACTCACCTGTTACAGAGAGATCCACTTTAATTAGAGATCCCCACTCCTCAAGTCTAGGATATATTCCAGTACTCACCTGTTACCGAGAGATCCACTTTAATTATTAGATCTCCACCCTGAAACCAAGGGGATGATCTAGTACTCACCTGTTACAGAGACATCCACTTTCACTAGAGATCTCTACTCCTCTAGTCTAGGAGATGTTCCAGTACTCACCTGTGACAGAGAGATCCACTTAACAGATATCTATTCCTAAAAACTAGGATGTATTCTAGTGCTCACCTGTTACAGAGAGATCCACTTTAATTAGAGATCCCCACTCCTCAAGTCTAGGATATATTCCAGTACTCACCTGTTACCGAGAGATCCACTTTAATTATTAGATCTCCACCCTGAAACCAAGGGGATGATCTAGTACTCACCTGTTACAGAGACATCCACTTTAACTAGAGATCTCCACTCCTCTAGTTTGGGATACGCCCCTCTGATACAGCGGTAAGTTCCCGCCTCTTGATACAGCACTCTTTCAAGACTCAGCTCTGGTCCTATACCGATAGGCTCCAACTTTCCTCCAGCGCCCACTCTACTCCAACAAGACACTCCTCCACTGGAAGGGCACTGCAGCTGGACGGCGCCTCCTAGTGCTACCTCCACTTGACGCCCTGTATTCGTCGCCTCCCCAGTTTCAGGGTCTATCGACACGTGTGCATCCTCTTCATCTGCAGAGAAGAGTACAGTCAATGAACAATTAATATTTACGTTAGGAAAGTATGAAATGTGTTCAAAAAGAAACCGAACATCTTTATCGCTTATTGTACAACATTTTAAGCACTGCCCCCTCTACTGGCACAATACACCGTTCCCATGATTTATTCCAGTTTTGGAAAGACTCATGGAACGCACTTTCTAGGATGGCGCGCAGGCCTCATGTCGCATTGTCCTGAATCTCCTCCATGCTTTGGAAACGACGACCCTACAACGTGGTTTTAAATTTGGGAAACAGGGAAAGATCTGCTGGGACCAAGTCCGGAGAATACGGTGGAGGAGCACAATGGGAATCTGATATTTTTTCTAGATAGTTGCGGACAAAGAAAGTTGCACGAGCCGGCGCATTGTCATGATGCAAGATCCAAGTTTGGTTTTCTCACAATTCAGGCCTCTTCCTGCGCACAGCATCCCTCACACACGCTAGAATTCCCTGGTAGACTTCCTTGTCCACCATCTGACCACGAGGTACAAGATCCTGATGATCACTGCCTTTGCAGTCAAAAAACACAACAAACAAACGACGCCTGTGAAAGTTTTGCCAACACACACGCCTTGTTCTTCAAGCTAATCCGACCAACAGCTTGTGCAGGTGCTCACTTCGGCGGCGGTCAGAGCAAAACGCGACAAGGGGCAGTTTGTTGTCTAAACCTGCCACTACGTGCGCATAGTAGCTGCAGATCACTCCCTCTATCGGCTATTTGAAAAGTTTGGTTTCTTTTTGAACACACCTCCTATTGAAATCTCTCGTCAAAATACTGTATACTGTTTCTGCGGTACTCACATCTCACGTTGAGGAAGTATCCGATGGAGCTGTATTCTCTGCTCGTACACTTGTACCAGCCGCTGTGGTCTCTACGTATCGAACTGAAATTGAGATAGCCGTCCAAAGACTGCTGAATGGGAGGTGCTCCATCATCTGAAATTAGACACACGTTCTAGACATAGGATTTTGAGCCAGTAAGAGGTTAGAATGCAAACTAATTGGGTTATTAGGAAGTGACATGCAACCCGTTCTTCCATAGTGTAGCAAGAGTAACATAAATTCTACAGGCCGTACCCCTAATATCTATGCAAATCTCATATCATAGCTGTTGTACAGGATGTAGTTGTTACAAGTTCTTTTACGTCGCACCGACACAGGTAGGTCTTACGGCGGCGATTGGAAAGGAAGTGGTCGTGTCAGCACCAGCATTTGCCTGGTGTGAAAATAGGAAACCACGGAAAACCATCTTCAGGGCTGCCGACAGTGGGGTTCGAACCCACTATCTTCCAAATACTGGATATTCGTCGCACTTAAGCGATTGCAGCTATCGAGCTCGGTGAACCGGTTTTTGCATTCGATATGTTATATTTTGCTCAAATAACTTTTAAAAAATTCACCAAAGAAAATTAGTATGTTCCACCGAGTTGTTCTATGACGTGTAGCATCTATGTTACATAAGGACTCAGAGTTGAATTTCCTACTATTGCGCGTTATAAATTTCGTATTAGAGCCCGTATTGTCAAAGTATCAACTTGTGAAAATTTAGATTTTATAATTCCACCTTTACAATACTGTAATTGTCTTTATTACAAAGACTAGATTAAATTACACTCGTGAAACATGTTTCGTCCTCTTATAGGACATCTTCAGTCACAAATACAAATACATAACATTAAAAATGAGACGAGGACACATTAATTTAATCTAAATTTTCACAAGTTTCCTACTATTACTGCTTTTTCTTTAAATTCTTTTGTATTATTGTACTGTAAGTAGACAAAAGCACATGTAGATCATATGCTACGTACGGACCTGAGGAGTTAAGGGAAGTCATGACTGAAATTCGGAAGTTGCCACTCATTACAAACAAACATAATTAAGGTCCAAATTTATTAACAATTCTTATTGTTTTTTATATATTTGACATTAAAACTGCTCCTTCAGGTACAGTTTTCGTTATATTGGAATTATAATTCGACAAACTTGTCAAAAATACTTATGTACTTAAAATAACGCTGGAGATATACCTCCGTACAGGCCATGATGGCCCCTGGAGGAGTGGAAGGTAAAGGCTTCCACCATTGTTAACCTCGGCAAGTGACAGGGTAGAGTGCTTAGCTTTACGCCCTGCCGCCTTTACCCCCAGGAATTAACCTGGTACTCATTTGTGATGTAGGCTGAGTGAACCTCAGGGCCATACGCAGCTCGGCCAGGCAGCCCCTTATAAATTAAAGAACTCCTTTCAATTCTTATATAGGGGTATTTAAACATCATCAGAAAATTTTAGGTGAATATGATAAGAAATGCAAGGATCATTTTGTACATGACAATATTTTATGCTAGAAAATGCATTGGAAAGTTTTAAGAAACACACTTGTATTAAAACTGCTCGGGACTGTAAACTACCCTCTCGACTCCTTTCTCCTTTCAGGCACAGTGTAGGCCTAATACATTGAAAGAAGCCAATATTGTATGACAGCGTGAGAGAAAGGTGCGTATGTCTGCTACTTATATTTCGTGCCGTTATCCTTTAAATCCGACATTCAGAGCTTTAAGATGGCGTTAGGGCGAAGGTGATAACGGGATTTGAAAAAGGAATAATTGGGGGATTTTTAAGGTTAAAATTGAATATTCGATTCTTTGGTGAAAATTCGTAACATTTCAGTTATGAAGTTTGCTATTCTCGCAGTGTACAGCCCCAGCGTTTGGCTGGGTTGAAAATGGGTAACCACGGGAAAAATCATCTTCAGGGCTGCCGACAGTGGGGTTCGAATGCAAACTTGACAGCCACTCGTTCGGTCAGATGCTTTGCAAAATGAACAAGACCATCAAGATCTCATCATTTTGTATTCAGCCTTCCAACTGGTTTGTCCCAACGATCAGTCTCCCCCTAATTATTCTACCTTGGGTTGTTCTTTTAGCTTCTTCATAAATATTTTAGACCAGTAGAAGTAAACTCGTGTCCTTTCAGGCACACCCTGCAATGGAGGTGAGCTGTATGTACCAACCCGCGCTCCCATGGAAGACCCTACCCAGGGCCCCTTTTAGCCGCCTTTCGCGACAGGCAAGAGACACCACCCCTCTCCCACAGGATTATTACACCGGTTTCTGACTATTTTGGTGAAATTTTCATTCAGTTATCCGTTTCGGGTGTAATAATGACCATGTGAATATTTTTTAGCTTTGGTGTCTGTCGGTTTGTTTGAGTTTTTATAACTTGAAAACTACTAGATATATTTCTACCAAACTTTATATTTAGAATCCACCTCTCCTTGGGTAGGTTTTAGGACCAATATTGTTTCTAAATCCACGAACTGACTGGGGGTTTATACAAAACCGAAACCGTGATTTTGCACTGCCACGAAATATACATAAACAAATTTAATGGTAATCTGCCTGCCTTAATGAAAATCAATTTCTAAAACTTTTTTCTCGTGTGTGTGTCATTTCGATACGAGGATTAATAAGGGAGATATCATTAACGGACGGTTTTCAGTCTAAGTTCGAGCGGAATTATTATATATTTTTTTTAAATAGATTTTTCATCGATTTGTTTGTTCATCCGTTTGTTGAGTTCTTATAACGGGGAGACTACTTTATATATTGCTACCAAACTTTATATCTGTCCATCAGTAGGTATTATGGTCAATAATATTTCTAAATCCCGGATTCGTCTGGGGGTTTATAGGGGGTCGAAACAGTGATTTAACCTCCCACAAAATACACATGACCAAACTACCAGCCTTAATAGAAATCAATTTCTAAAAACGTTTTTCTCGTGTGCACCTTTTCGACAGCAGGCTGACAAGGGACTGTTTTACAGGCCTTCATGTCATTTTAAGTCGGGTTCAGTGGTCTAATTAAAGAGTCATTTTACTCTTTTCGATAGAACAGATAATAAGAGAGGTTGTCGTCAACGATTGGCTTCATGATCCTTCAGCCACTTTCGGTTTCAAATGAACAAATATGTAACCGAGAAGTAGGGAGAATTACGCTCAACTTCGGACCAGGACAGCATCGTTCAATAAACTCTATGATCTACCCCATTCTGTTACCACTTTGTTCAGCTTTGCTTTCGTAGAATAATATCAGTTTAACATGCCGTATTAAACCTTTGAATACAGGCATTTAACTTCGCATAAATTAATGAAGGAATTATGATATCGATTACCAATTCCCGTGCGAAGAACGGGCACATATGCTATTATTCTTATAAAATCGAAGTTCGTGCCCTTCTGATTAAAGATTCATGCAAATGCAATTTAACACTGTTCCATGACCTGCTGTATAGAGATTGCTACATCCACAGCCTTCTAAGAAGTGCTCAACATATTTAAGTGCTATTTGTCACGTTATTATCATATCGTCACTCACTAGCATCTACTTGGCAGGCTGATAACAATAAGACGCCTCACAAAGCAGCGTCGCTCTCATGCAAAGCCTCCTCGGTCTCCATAGCAACCAGCAATAAGAGCTCAATGGCGTGTCACAGTACGATTATAGATTTCACCCTTTGACATCCGGTCCTGTATAAAGCATCCAACGATACCTTTCTGCCTTGGAAGAATTATTGTAGGAAATATGAAGCCTGTGTAATATCGGAAAATATCTTTGATCTTGACTTGCTTCAGCAATTCGAACCCAATAGTTCATTGAGAAAAAAGAGATATGTGTCACAACAAAAGCTTCATTTCTTTTCCCTTTGACATGAATATGTCGTATGGCGAGGGGTCAACGGAAATAACACGACGAAATGTGTACCGTCAGTGAAGTCACAGTAGTCGTTACAGTCTGGCCCAGCAAGGAAAATAACGGCAAACTACCTCACTCCTCATCTTGAGTAGTACGCCTCATTTAGATCCTTTTTTTTCTGGTTTCCCTATAATTACGTAGCCTTTGGTGGTGCTATTTGATGACCCAATCAACCTCTAGGCTGATAACCTAACAGACAAACTTGAGAAATAGTGAATAATAATAATCATAAAAATGAACCGTTCTTCTTTTTTAGAAAAGAACTATTGTATTGTCTTGCAGCACTAGTTCAAACCTAATTGTTCGTCGAGAACGAGAAATTATTACTACTACTACTACTACTACTATTATTTATTTATTTATTTATTTATTTATTTATTTATTTATTTATTTATTTATTTATTTCTCCTTACAGGAACCACGTGAGAATTGAAATGCTTCATCCTTTGTTGTTCCTTCTTGCTCTTCATCTCTTCACTATGCCCCCTTTTTCCTCTCCTCAATCAATTTTGATCCTGTTTTCATTCCCTCCCGACCTTGGAATCCTTCCATTTTTAACACTCTCGTTCTAAAATTCTGTATCTCTCTTACTTCTTCTCATCTTAAATTGTTTCTTTCCAAATCTTTCTTGACTTTATGAATCCAGGTTGTTGTTGTCTTTTTGTTCCAAAGATATTTGAAGATATTTTTGGTTAACCTGTTGTTATACATTCTGTATAAATGCCCAAATAATATTAATCGCCCCTTCCACATTGTTTCTGTTATATTTTGTATGTTCCTGTAGATTTCATCACAGGCTCCGTGGTGTAGGGGTAGCGTGCCTGCCTCTCGCCCGGTGGCCCAGGATTCGATTCCCGGCCAGATCATGGATTTTTCTCTCGACCTGAGGGCTGCTTCGAGGTCCATTCAGCCTACGTGATTAGAATTGAGGAGCTATCTGACGGTGAGATGGCGGCCCCGGTCTCGAAAGCCCAGAATAACGGCCGAGAGGATGCGTCGTGCTGACCAGACGACCCCTCGTAATCTACAGGCCTTCGGGCTGAGCAGAGGTCCCTGGGCAGGCCAAGGCCCTTTCAAGTGCCGTGGGGTTTGGTTTAGTTTTGGTATATTCCGTCACTACTTCTTGATTTCCAGTGTTCTGTAGTTCTTAGCGGACCGAGTATTTTTCATAAAAATTTTCCTTGCAATACTTCTGATTTATTCATCTTGTAATTCAGTACTAGACATTCACTTGCTAGTAGCGTGCAGCTGTCAGCTGCAACCGGGAGATAGTAGGTTACAACCCCAATGTCAGCAGCCCTGAATGTGGTTTTCCGTGGTTTCCCATTTTCACACCAAGCAAATGTACCTTAATTAAGGCGACGGCCACATCCTTCCCAGTCCTAGTCCTTTCCCATCCCATCGTCATCATAAGACCTATCTGTGTCCGTGCGACGTAAAACAAATTGTCAAGAAAGAACATTCACTTGCGTATAGGCATTCCGGATTGACTTGTGATGTCTTTGCATTCATGTTCATAAAGACTAGAGATAGAAAGTTCATATTCACAGGACATGTTGTCGACTCTCTGGTTGAAGCCCCATATCGATATGTCGGTGCACCACCACCGACCGGCTCTCGTTGTCGCTATAAACCGAAGGTAGTGGATCAGTGTGACTTGAGCAGACGTGCAGGATGCCTCGCAGACGTATGAGAGAACCGTACCGTCACATGAGTGAGATGGAAAGAGGGTGCATTATTGTCATGCAAGAACGGGATACATCCATCTGCTCGTGTGGGGCGACGGCAGTGCAACAGGTGTGTACAGAACGGTTCACAGAAGGCCGTAGAACACGACGGGATGGGACTGGTCGCACCACCCAGACAACCACCTCATCCGAATGGCATTGCAGGAGAGATCTGCTCTGGCACAACAGTGTAACACATCGTACACTATCAGGAGTGGCAGTCCGTCACCATTTGTTACGGCGCGTCGTCCACTTCTCCGCCTACCTTTGACTAATGCGCATGAACCTGCTGGACTGCAATGGTATACGGAACGACGTCACTGGGGACAGGAATGGCAGCAGAGAGTGATTTCGGACAAATCCAGGTTCTGTTTGTTTGAAAATGATGGCCGCATTTTGGTTCACAGCAGACAGGGGAGACGCAGACATAGAGCGCAATCTCAAGGCCTTATGGTGTGGGGTACAACCATAAAGCACTGTCACCAGTTTGACATCATGCGACACGTAACCACACCCTTTCTGCACGATATCCCAGGACAATGCGCGACTACATGTTGCTGCACAAACACCTGCCTTTTTGTTGCCACAGGATGTCATATTGTTGCCCTGGCCCGCCCGATCACCGGACTTGTCGCGTATCGAAAATATGTGGGATATGGTGAAACGACGGGTGCGGCGCTGTGACCCAATGCCAACCAGCGAAGATGAACTGTGGAACCAGGTGAATGCAGCATGGATGGCTATACTCCAGGACGCCTTATACGCGTAGACGCCATCACGCATGGAACGAAGTTATCAGTGCCAATGGAGGACCCAGTACTTACTAGGCAACAGGACACATGCTGAACCAGCTAATGGTTTCTGCAGAACATACTAATGAACACGTTCTGTGAATATGGACTTCCCATCTCTAGTCTTTCAAGGTGTTCTGTTTTTTTTTTTAACATGAGTGCTATTATTATTATTCTCACTTTCATCATTCAGTACTGACGGGCTGTTGTCGAGGGGCAGACTTCTTATCATTTCTCCATGTAGTCTATTCTTAGGTGATTTCATGGAAGCTGTCTATTTATCGACCTTTGACAAACAATTTCGACAGTTGTAAACTCTGCTATTGATAATAATCCTTCATGACTGTCTCTCTTAAATTTCCATGCACCCCACTTCCATTCCAGAAGTATCATAATATTGTAAAATGGAAAGAAACAGCAGGTGTGGCCATGATAACTCAACGGTGAACAGACTCTGTAGTATCTACAACAGTGCAATTCAGAAAATTAATGGCCTTGACTTCAGTCTGCCATGCGCGAGTCTCTAACTGAAATTCATTGTATGAAGTCATAAAAACAGAGGAAATCTAAGAACTACCTTATCTATTGTAAGGTGAAGTTATGTAATATTATGCTTTTTTAAATAGCTTTATTTCTTTTGTCATTTTACTTTGTCGTGTGTTGTTTCACCATATAAGCATAAGGTTCTTTACTTTTACAAAAATATTTTGAAATACTATAGGTGATTAGATTAGATAAAATTGCAGGATGTAGTTTAGCTATAAGTACCGCCTCATTAGTTGTAGTTTATATGACGTACTTGCCACTGTAATCGGAACTCTAAGTCCTGCAGTGCGGATAAATAAATAAATAAATAAATAAATAAATAAATAAATAAATAAATAAATAAATAAGAAAATTCCCAAAATACATTTGCTTAGATGAATTAAAAGTTAATGTAACTCATATTTCCTATTCAATTTCTACATTGAGGACACTACACAATAAGACTGAACTGGAGACCAGAACCAATATGTTGTATTATTATTATTGCAATTGAGTTTACGTCGCATCGACACAGACACGTCTTATGGTGACGATGCGATAGGAAAGGGCTAAGTGTGGGAAGGAAGCACCCGTGGCCTTAATTAAGGTACAGCCCCAGCATTTGCCTGGTGTGAAAAATGGGAAACCACGGAAAACCATCTTCAGAGCTGCGAACAGTCGGGTTCACACCCACTATCTGCCGAATGCAAGTTCACAGCTGCGCGCCCCTAACCGCACGGCAAATTCGCTCGATCTACCATGTCGTCTCACTCTAGGTTTTCCTCATTATTACACTGAGTGACCAAAAGTCGCGGGAAGGGGTGTCGATTATAAAATAAATGTGCCATGTATGACCCCTGACCGGTGTTGCTAACTGCAGAGTAGCTGAGCAGTCTGTCACAGTCACCATGGCAACACGTCGCGAGTCAACCGACTTTGAACGTGGGATGATCATGGACCATAGCACTGCGGAGATTACATGCGAATTCGGGTTTCCGAGGTCAACAGTGTCGAGGGCAGATCTTCAATACCGCAGAGAGAATGTTACCACCCGCGTAAACTGCCGCACGTGAAGACCACAGGTGTTTAACTAACGGAATGACGTCGCCAACCATGCTAGGCGCTTCACGGGCTATTGTGAGTCAGATTACCTCCCAGAGTCAGAATCCATTTCTACCAGGACTGTAAGGAGGCAACTGCACCAGGCGACGACCAACTCCTGACACCTCGAACATCGGCAATGGACCATGGAACAGCGGCGCAGCGTGATGTGGTCCGATGTATCTCGCTTGCAAATGTATCGAGCTGATGGGCGCGTGAGAGTGTGGCGTATGGATCCCGCGTGTGAACAAGGTTGGGTCCAGGTGGGAAGTGGCTCAGTTCTGGTCTGGGCGACGTTCTCATAGTTGCAATTAGGCCCCGTTGTCCGGCTGCGGGGAGCGCTTACAGTTACACGTTATGTGGACATACATCCGTTTCTGGCCCTAGAATACCCTGATGGAGATACCATGCGCCACGTCACCGCAGGTCTTTGGAGGAGGTCTCAAATCCCCCAGTCTTCATCCAATATAGCATGCCGGTGAACGCTCCACGAACCCCGCACCAACTAGACAAGACCAACTGTGGGTAGCAGTGTAAGATGCGAGGGTCCAGATCCCTCCAAAACACCTTGTAGAGTCGATGTCTCGCCCTATTGCTGCCGTTTTGAGGGCTCGCATTCAGTGTCCTCCCATGACTTTTGGCCACTCAGTGCGGTGTGTTCACTGCACATTGACACCTCGCATTTTTCATACCTTGAAATAATTTTGTGTTTAATTCTTTTTAGGACATAATGCACATTGCACTCGGTCTCTGCTTTGAACTGACTTGCACGTTCCTTCGAAGAATTTCTTTGCTCACTGTCGGAAGCGGACTACACATTCCCTGATTAAGACCAATGCAATTTGGTGGAAATCTCGGCATTATTAAACACATATATACAGGGTGAAGCGAAATTCGCGCACTTGGGAGTCGCAGCGCGACTCCTCACATGCCAGCAATAAAAAAATATCTCTCACAAAAGTTCGTCCTGCGAGTATATCCGGGAGAAAAATGACGCTGAAGAGGTTGCAGTCTGGCAACACTGTAACCACAGGTAGGGTAACTGCCTCTGTCAGCACATAATAGTCGTCCGGTACAGTTGGTGCAGTGGATAGAGTTCTGGGTTACCATGCAGGAGGTCGAGGGGGTCGATCCTGGTTTGAGGCCTATGTTTTTTATTTCGTAAATGTAGTCCAGGTGGTATGGTATCTGGCATCTTAATCGTCAACAGCGATTGCAGCGCATCCTCTAGAAACCATTTGCACTTACATACTACGATCCTAGAAATGGACGAACAATCGGTTTCATTGGTCAGCTTTGAAAGACACCCTTTCCACGTCGTGGGCTTGAATTTGTTCGCACCTTTTCATCTACTAGGTGCGTTACAACGTGTTCAGATTTACTAAATTTTGTAAATGTAGGACACATGTGACCTAAGAAACGTCATCTTACAGTATTACAGTATGTAGTGTCCGATGGAAATTAGCAAATAAAAAAGTGCGCCTCAACCCCGGATCGAATCCTTGAGCTCCTGCATGCCAACCCAAAACTCTATCCGCTGGACCAACTGTACAGCACGACTATTATGTGCTCACAGACATAGTTGCCCTACATGTGGTTACAGTGTTGCCAGATTGCCACCCTTCAACGTTCTTTTTCTGCCTGATATACTCGCAGGACGAACTTTTGTGAGAGACATTTTTTATTGCTGGCATGTGAGGAGTCGCGCTGTGACTCCCGAGTGCGCGAATTTCACTTCAACCTGTATAGTGGCTTTAATCCATTTAGACATATATTTCTTTATGTTAATACAATGAGCCACGAAAACCTACGTTCATCAATTGACTGCGGAGTTGTTCGTTCTTGTTCAAGTCCGAGGCACTTCTCTATGTTGGTCCGTGATTCAGCATGAATGCCTTGTGCTAAATCATTTTCATTCATATGGGGCTTCTTAATCTCCATTGTCAAACTTTAGTTGGCATATCATCGAACCTGATATCTCTCAGCAGCAGCAATAGTCCCCCGTACGTCATACAATGCAGAAAATATTCAGTTACAGTCCCATCTGTACAGTTACTGCGTGCTAACAACACAGAAAATATAAACACATTTTTATAGGATTTTCATGTACAATATAATATTAGTTTTAAGTATTTACATGTACTTCTAGCATCCTTGCCTTTCAGCAGAAAAAAATTATTATTTAAAAAAATATCCAAACAAAAGGAGCTCGATTTGTTCTGTGTGATTTACGACAAAACAGTTGCGTTACGAAAATGTCGCAAACTTTGGACTGGGAAGACTTGGCAGAAAATAGACGAACTGCTCGACTAAGTGGTATGCTCCGAGCTGTGAGTGGAGAAATGGCGTGGAATGACATTAGCAGACGGGTAAGTTTGAGTGGTGTTTTTAAAGTAGGAGAGATCATAGGATGAGGATAAATTTGGAATTGTAGACGAAATTCCTTGCAATTATTTAAGGAAAGGTAGAGAATCTGCTACGTTCGCCACTGCTCTAAATACAGATACGTGGTTACTGATTGATTGATGAACATTGTGTTGAATTTGGCGGGACTTTTTATTTGATAATTTGATATCACAGTGAACATGAATATTAAAATGATGATATTCATCAATTGTGTTTCCCCAATATATGCAAGCAATACCACAAATAAGGAAAGAAAAAAAAGACATCTACTTATGAAATGAAAATATCTAGAATATCTCAGATAAACTTTAATTCACCTGGTACACTTAGATAGACTGTTCCGCAATGCATGTCACCCGTGGTAGGCTGTCCCGCACGTCTCGGAAACGCTGCTGCGGTATTGTATATACGACCGCCGTGTTTGCTCTGCAGGCGGATTGATTTATTGTTGGACACACAGACTGAATGAATTATTGTTTACAGCAGGCAGGAAGTACAACTGCTGTGCTCCGGGACAGTATTATTCGTGACTTGAAGGGGACGTACGAGGATAAAAATAAAGTTGAGCTCTCAAAAGGTCTGTAGGAATTATGCAACATAAGAGATTTACAAATGGACATATCTTTATAATATTAAAATTATAATAACCATCAGTGTTTGAATGCTTGGATTATAAATTATATAACTCGCTTTCGTAGTAAGTGAGTTGAGTTAGTATTTTCCTCATAAGGCAGCTTAAATTCTGTTCATACATTACGACCGGGCGAGTTGGCCATACGGTTAGGGGCGTACAGTTGTAAGCTTGCATCCTGGAGGTGCCCCGCTGACGGTAGAAATATCAACTTTCAAGAAATCTGGATAATGGCATTGTAGTCTCAAAATCAAATACTCCGTTTCCATTCTTCGACATTGTTTATGTGGGCTTCATAGCCTTTAATGTGGTCAAGTGTAACCTATGTTATTTTTTAGATTAGACTGATTTATTTGTTCAAAAATGATTTTGTGTCATTTGGCAAACCTGGAATACCCTGGATCAGATGAAATGAAACAAATTAAAAATCTATAAAATAAATTTAAAAAAAGGTTTGCTTTTTTGTTTGTTATACAAATCTACACACCTCCACTTATCAGAACTGATATATCACATTTTTGTAAATCTCAGTATCCAATTTCATATAAACATTCTCACCAGTTTCCTGTTTAAATATTAGCATTTTGGTGAAGAGTGAGTATGGTATTTGAGCTCTATACTCCATTATAGCTTCTTACTTGAGATGCAACATTGGGAGAGGCCTGGTGTAAGTCTTTCTATTTGACGCTCATGAGCGATTCGCGTGCCCAGAAGTTTTTGTGATAATAATAATAAATAAGGTAAAATTAAACGAGTATCACAATTTAAATATTTTGGTTAGAAAATTCAGGAAAATGGACTCGAAAGTAAAGCCAATGAAATTAGATGGAAACTACTTATCGACTAACACAAAATATCTACAACAAAAAGTGTACCCCAAGCACACAAAACTAAGACATTACAATACAGTTATTAAACCAGAATGTCCTTATGGATCAGAAATGCACATTTTGAACAGGAAGGGCATTGAAAAAATTGAGAAAAAGGAACGCATAATCAAACGGAAAATTCCAGGCCCGAAAGTCATCCACGGACAATACCGACTCAAGATCAGACAGAAAATCAAGCAATACACAAATATTCATAGTAACATTAGAAAACGCAGGTAAAGATTCTTCCGACATATTTAAAAAATGGACCAAGACAGACACAATGCAATGAATTAGTGAAATAGAAACCAATCAGGAACAGGCAAGAATTACACCAGCACTGTACAAAATACGGTCTCTTCTGATCGCAAATTCACAAATGGCAAGTTAGCCTAGAGGAAACACTAAAGAAGAAGACTGGAAGAACCTGGGCTGAAGATGGAAAAGAAACCACAGTAAAATAATAAAAGAAATATGGGCAAAAAGTAGGCAAAAGCATCGCCTCTAAGTACTTTGCATAGTCCTAATGGGCTTATCCTGTAATATTATTAATAATAAAATAATTAGACAGGGAGCAATCCAGTCTGTAGAAAAGTAGCCGAAACAGGACTCCAAATTTCTTATGAAAATACAACGTATATGGAAGGGACTGGATCAGGTTTCAACAATCAACCATTAATCAACAAGTATAAAAATATCGCTCAAGTAAAGAAATTTATGCATCTGGGTGAAATTATTGAACCAGCAGGGTTAAATCAGCAAGCTAACAAAGAAAGAACTGCAAAAAATCAAAGAGCATACAATAAAAGTACTCTCATCGACAAAGGCAAAATTACGGCATTACAATAAAGTTGTTTGAGCAGAACCACTTACGCATCTGAAACTATTATAACTGGTGGCAGATCTCGAATAAAGATGATTGAAAAACAAGAAAGAAATATCCTTAGCAAAATCTTAAGACCAAAAAGCGAAAATGGAATTTGCATGAAAAAGAAATCGCATGAAATCTATCAAGTTACAGAAAAAATCATGGATACAATCAGGAAACAGTGATTACAATTTTACGGCCATTTATATAGAATGAATAATAACGGACGGACGCACAAAGAAAATTTTAAACTTATCAATGAAAAATCGCAACAATTGGCTAAAAGAAATCGGTGAAGATCTGAATGAATTGGCATCAGTGAAGAAACCGTTCAAGATAGAAGAAAATTCAGAATGGGCTGAAAAATGCGAAAAGGAACACAACAAGAGGATGAAGAGAAGAAGAAAACCAAAATGAGTGCTAATTAGTTCAATCGTGCTCGCTTTCTGCGACGTCAATAATTTCCATTCTTACAGAAGGAAGCCTTCCTTTCCCACGTCTATGAATCACCTTACCACCTATTTTCGTGAATTTCTTTTGTTCAGCTCCGCAGTTGAACTTCCTGTCTCCTTCCCATGTCTTGGCGTTGGCTGGAACGTGCGCTCACCAAAGTTAACATTAATTTTTCTTATTTCAAGGTGTCACTTGGATTCTTACTATTACATTCCTTGAAAGGTCCTTAAAGTTTTCCTGATTCTCGTTTAAAGTTAATTGCGTTGAAAATCTATTCTGAAATTCATGTTTCAAACTGTGTGCTGCCTCTTTTCCCTTCTCCTAGCGAGTGGGGGTCAAAATGTATGCGCTCAGCCACCTTTCACGCATCTACAGTATTAACAAAATACACGGTCCGGTATAAGTCAGTTAACGAAGAAGAAATAAAAAGAGAGAAAAATCCACAGGTCTAGTCATTGAGGCAAGGCAACTCAATGTTGAAAAATCCTAAAGATATGAGCTACGAATTATAGGTACATGAAATATAATAAAGTTTGAGAATATATTCTTTATTTATCCCCCAAAATTACAATCCTTTCCTTAATCATTATCCGGTCGATTAAATTAGCAGTCTGCCATTTTATACAACGACGAGCCCTAATCTGAGTCAATGCAGAGTTTCAATTAAGACCTTATAACTATATTCGGTATGGACATATTTAAAAAAAAAAGAAATTCCTAAGGGTATTGAACCAAGGAACACATTACAGAAAGAATTATGTTAATAACTTTTTGGACTAGGATTTGAATAAAAAGAAAGCGAGTAAAGGAACAAGCAATTTCAGACTATTTCTCTGGAACTGCAGTTAGGCCGGTGACGTCTGAAACTTAGAGCTATCAATGACTCACGGTCCTTTATCCCTTCAGAATTCGGAACAGTTGCGGAAATTGCTTAATTTTACGCTTTTCGCAGTATGGAGACCACTACTGTGTTTGCTAAGAAATGTTTTTCAACATTAAAATATAAATCTTTCCCTTTGTTATGAATATACATCTAAATAAATAAATAAATAAATAAATAAAACCAAGGCCTACTGTAACGATTAATATGACGTCACTGACAGTACACTTTCTATTTCAACACACACTATTAATACTCCCTGTTATATAAGCGTATACACGAAGGGTACAACCAATCAATGAAAATAGTGAATATTAGTTTTTTCTGACTGCTGGGTTCGATTCAGTGTCACTAACCATGCAGTTTAGGGTCACTACTCGCTGACACGACATCTTACAGTTAATTTTAATCTTGCACCTTGGCACTATATATATACCTCTAATAACTAAAGATGAGTTCTGACAGCTAGGG
Source organism: Anabrus simplex (assembly GCF_040414725.1). Taxonomy (NCBI): domain Eukaryota; kingdom Metazoa; phylum Arthropoda; class Insecta; order Orthoptera; family Tettigoniidae; genus Anabrus; species Anabrus simplex. Next base: position 41,567,125 of record NC_090278.1, on the reverse strand, counting down.
CTGGAGGGAGGAGCATTGCATGTGCCATTTTACGATCTTGCCACATTCCAGCATTCCTTTCCCTTTCCCCTCGCTTCCGGCTCACTTGTCCCCTCGTTCATTCGGACCGCTCTGATCTGTTGTAGACTACCTGGCCAGGCGGTGTCGTCCCATTTGCGATCACTCTTATCAGTGACATACAGTCCGACTCGTTGGCTGAACGGTCAGCGTACTGGCCTTCGGTTCAGAGGGTCGCGGGTTCGATTCCCGGCCGGGTCGGGGATTTTAACCTTAATTGGTTAATTCCTACGGCACGGGGCTGGGTGTATGTGTTGTCTTCTTCATCATTTCATCCTCATCACGACGCGCAGGTCGCCTACGGGAGTCAAATAGAAAGACCTGCACCTGGCGAGCCGACCCCGTCCTGGGATATCCCGGCACTAAAAGCCATACGACATACAAACAGTCAGCTGTGAGGGAATTACTTACTGAAGGACTGGTACAGGAAGACGTTCCTCAAGTAACTGACGAAACTGGGATTCTTACGAATCGTAAGTTGAAACTCATTAAATTACTTATATTTACCGTCTGAGACTGTTGCATTTATGTCGGGACGGACAGAGAATAAACAGGACTCAAATAAACCTTTTATTTAGAGTTACCAGATGGTTGAGTGTGTAAAGGCAGTTAAATGAGTTTTAAGAAGTAGGACAAAAGATGGGCGTGTTAAAACCGTGGAATTTTACACTTTCCGGTTTCAAAACAAAGAATTTTGCTGTAACACTTGACTTCTTCGAGAGTGATACCCTTTTTGAAGCTCAGCTCATACTTAACAGTTAACTTATACAATAGGGGATAATATTAAATTAATGCTTACATAATGCTTAAACTGTTCAAATATTCATACTGGGACGTTAAGTAAGCAGCTGCTCAAAACATAATTAGACTCCTTTCCTCTGGCTGTATGTATGTCTACCCCTCAGTCTAGTTTCTTGATACCGGGTCGGGACGAGATGAGGTTAACTTATACAGCATGTTTCTACGGCCGGATGCCCTTCCTGGCACCAACCTCAATTGAGGAGTTAATGAAGACAAAATGTGTTATGGTGAGGTAAGGGGTGCGAGGACTCAGCTCTGGCCTATGGATAGGAACTGTACCGGCACTTGCTTGGAAGTGAAAATATTAAACCACAGAAAACTATTCTGAGAACAGCCGACGGTGGGATTCGAACCCATGCGTTTCCCGAATGCAAAGCTTGGCTCCATAGCCATAGCGAGTTAAAACGCGCGGCCACTCAGCCTACTTTCCCCTATATAAATAAAATTATAATTTTTATCTGTAAGCTCAGATTACATGTACAAGATTCCAGAACTTAATGTTAAGAAAATGTTTACATTAAAATAAGTTGAAAAATGATACTTCTATAATGATAGCACGAAGATATTATATTGCATTCGGAAAATAGTGCGTTCAAATCCCATTGTCGGTAGCCCTGAAGATGATTTTCCGTGGTTTCCTATTTTCACAACAAGTAAATGCTGGGGATGTACCTTAATTAAGGCCACGACCTATCTGTGTCGCTGCGACGTAAATGCAGCGGTAAAACAAACCCATGTCACCAATCAACCCTGACTTTTCCGTAAATTTCTGTAAGAATATCTGTTATATAAAGCATAAGGCTTGCCTTTCTTCGCCTCATTGACCTGCATGTCGTAAGTAAGCACGGAGATAGCATAACAGCGAAAGCTACGTCAACGATGGATATCTACAGGTGGAATAATTACAGTATGTTAAAAAGTATAGACTAATATTACCTCAAAAAACGTTCAAGGGAGAGAGTACGGGTTGGGAGAATCCTTATCACACAGTTGTGTGCAGTACGCCCTAATTAGCAGTCTCCTTGCTGTAGTGACGTTGGAAAACCCTGGCAGGCTGCTGACAATTTTACAGTGATCGCAAATAGAATGCCACTCACACTGAACCGCTTGCGACAAGATCTAACTCAGAAGTGAAGTGAGAGGTTTGGCAACTCCCAGCAAGACGAGCTGACCAGAAGATTTATCTCCATGGCAACCGCAGTCGCCCCATCCTCGTTTCCATGGCAACCATACCCCACTCCCACGGCAGGCAGTAAAAGGGCCTCCCTCTAAGAAATGTCAGGCACCAACTTTAGCTATTAGAGGTATACTCATTTTTTTTTCTCGTGACTTGCGAGATTAATGTACTGTGATCATCACTAGTGTTACATTTGCGGGTATAAGTAAGTTATATTTTCTTTTTCTCTAGGATTGTACATCAGTCTGGGTAATACCAGGTGAGTAGAATTGAAACATGTTCGAATAATGCGTTTAATAACGTAGTTGATGACGAACGCAGCATTTTATTATACGCTCTTATTTCGTCGAATTCGTATGTACAGAACACAATTAGGATGCATAAGAAGCATACAAAATATTGAAGACCTCCTCTTAAAAGGAAAGTAACATTTACTCTAGTATAAAGATCAGTTCAGTTGAAATGGAAGTAAATTTCGTTATCAACCTAAACTTGTCTTGTCATGAATTTAGTTCGGTTTGCACTTAGTCTTTGTGTATTCTTATTGACATATGAACATGTTTGTGCGTATCATTACATCTAGGTTTCACGTAAGTCCGACAAGAAGCGAGCTGAATTATTTCACCAGGCAAACACTGAAGATACGGTTATAGTAATGAGTTTATGAAAATAAAGGCAGACCGTATAAAATTAGATTTAGTGATGGTGAGAGAGAGTGTTTATTTTCTTAATTTCTAAATTATGAATATCTTGATTGGTGTAAAGTATCCTCCGTTATTGAGGTTAGTTTGTTGATGGTTATGTTTCATGATTTCAATACTTGGCAAAGTGACGAGCCATTAATAGAAAGAAAAGGGCGGCGATATGTCGTGTACTATCGTCACGTCCGTCAGACTTCCAGCCATAAGACATGTACAGTGGCATTAATGCTGTGTGTGCAGAGACAATTGTCGTATAGAAAGTTTTGAAACAGGTCTCCATTTTTGTCTAAACATTTTAAGACACCGTTCAAACACTGATTTACATATCTTGTTGCACAAATCTCCATTATTACCAAATATACTCGTTTAGAGCATGCAGCAATGATGATCAATAGTGAATGAGACAAATAAACATGACAAAGATAGTTACATAAATAAAAAATCCACAGTTCGACCCCTTCAGGCAAGCAACTCAACGCTGAAAACACCCTACGGATATGACCTGAGAATTTGAGGTAAATAAAATAAAGTATGAGAATACCGTATTTACGCGAATAATCCCCGCACCCTAACTTTAGGAGGGCTGATTTTAAAAACAGCCAACATTGACGCAAATAAAACCCGCACACCAATTTCGTGCCTCAATTTTTTTTAAGAATATGCGGGTATTATTCGTGTAAATACGGTATTTTCTTTATTTTTGCCTAAAAATTAAAATTAATTTCTTAATCATCGTTATCCGGTCGATTAGAGTAGCAGTTTGCCTTTTTCTACCACTACGAGCGCTAATGTGAGTCAGTGCAGAATTTCACTTAAGCCCTTATAACTACACTCGGTGCGAACATTTTTCTAAATATCAAAAAAGGAATGTCGGTATTGAACCAAGGAACACATTATAGAAAAAATATGTAAATACGTGAGTTTGTCTAGGATTTGAATAAAACAGGAAAGGATTAAAGATACAAGCGATTTTAGGCTGTAAGTAATTTTAGAAATTTCTTTTAGTTTGATAGAGCTATCCAAGACTCACAATTTCAAACCTTTCCGGGCCTTTTATCCCTTGAAATTTCGGAAATTGCTTAAATGTACGTTTCTTGTAATATGGAGATCCCTACTTTGTCTACTGAGAAATGTTTTGTACATTAAATCGTATATTGGAAACGGAAGGCGGTTTCTCCGAGTGGGACGCCGAATCACGAATGAAGTCACGATCAAACGAGGTGTGAGGCAAGGCTGTATTCTGTCCCCTGCTTTGCCATCAATGTGAATGTACTGAGAATTAACAACATCAGACATGTTGACGATACTGTTCTTACAGCACATGTTGTCGGAAACCTTGGTCTAATCTTGAACTTGAAGAAGAGCAAAAACATGATTGTGAGCAAGAGTGCTGTCGTAGATCGCAGTCTGTGGATCAACGGAGTAACTTACGTGTCTCACAAGTACATACCGCTACTAACTACCGATCCTTACATGACAGAGGATGGGACAATGGAGCTGGTAGCTGGTGTTTGATTATTACTGTACAAGGTCTCTCTCATAAACCTAGCTATGCCAGGCTGAGTGGCTCAGACGGTTAAGGCGCTGGCCTTCTAACCCCAACTTGGTAGGTTGGATCCTGGCTCAGTCCGGTGGTATTTGAAGGTGCTCAAATACGACAGCCTCGTGTCGGTAGATTTACCGGCACGTAAAGGAACTCGTGCGGGACTAAATTCCGGCACCTCGGCGTCGCCGAAGACCGTAAAAGTAGTTAGTGGGACGTAAAGCAAATAACATTATTATTATTATTATTATTATTATTATTATTATTATTATTAAACCTAGCTACAGCAGCTGCCTCAGCCCAACTTAAAACTTATATGAAATCTTTCCTTGTAAAAGATGCTGGAAATTTTATCCTTCATAATAAAGGATATCATAAACACAATTAGGAGTTTCCGCACACCAATATTCAGAGTTATGACTGTTCACACGACCATTAATATGAAACCAGGCCTCACCCACACAGAACACAAGCTGTGGGAGGAGTAAGCAATAATCCAATGATGCAAGATACCACTCACAATGTTTCACTCTTGTGGCTTGATTAGCAGGTGTAAACATGTTGATGTGTAACATCTTTGTAGCTCTGTGTACAGATGAAACCGAAACCCCTACTTGTTGTGAGTGATTTATCCTGTCACCGTTCAAGATCAATCAATCAATCAATCAATCAATCAATCAATCAATCAATGAATCAATCAATCAATCAATCACTACTGATCTTCATTTAGGGCAGTCGCCCAGGTGGCAGATTCCCTATCTGTTGTTTTCCTAGCCTTTTCTTAAATGATTGCAAAGAAGTAGGAAAATAATTAAATATCTCCCTTGGTAAGTTATTCCAATCCCTAACACCCCTTCCTATAAACGAATATTTGCCCCAATTTGTCCTCTTGAATTCCAACTTTATCTTCATATTGTGATCTTTCCTACTTTTATAAACGCCATTCAAACTTATTCGTCTACTAATGTCATTCCACGCCATCTCTCCACTGACAGCTCGGAACATACCACTTAGTCGAGCAGCTCGTCTTCTTTCTCTCAATTCTTCCCGGCCCAAACTTTGCAACATTTTTGTAACGCTACTCTTTTGTCGGAAATCACCCAGAACAAATTGAGCTGCTTTTCTTTGGATTTTTTCCAGTTCTTGAATCAGGTAATCCTGGTGAGGGTCCCATACACTGGAACCATACTCTAGTTGGGGTCTTACCAGAGACTTATATGCCCTCTGCTTTACATCCTTACTACAACCCCTAAACACCCTCATAACCATGTGCAGAGATCTGTACCCTTTATTTACAATCATATTTATGTGATTACCCCAATGAAGATCTTTCCTTATATTAACACCTAGGTACTTACAATGATCCCCAAAAGGAACTTTCACCCCATCAACGCAGTAATTAAAACTGAGAGGACTTTTCTGTTTGTGAAACTCACAACCTGACTTTTAACCCCGTTTATCATCATACCATTGCCTACTGTCCATCTCACAACATTATCAAGGTCATTTTGCACACGCTCACAATCTTGTAACTTATTTATCACTCTATACAGAATAACATCATCTGCAAACAGCCCTTATCTCTGGTTACACTTCTTTACACATATCATTGATATATATAAGAAAACATAAAGGTGAAATTGAGTCAACTCGAATTTAAAATAAGTTTTACGTACGAAAATACGGTGTTATCAGCTGAGATTGAGACCGGCTATTGATGCTAGATGCAACGCGTGCACACCTCCCGTACAGCTGCTTTGGTCTCGCAGAGTAGAAGCGCCGCTGTACGGTCTGGGTTTATAAGGAAAGCCCTGTATAAATATTACATTATAGGTATAGTCAACTGTTTAATTACACTTACTTTAAATCGCAAGAAGAGTTACTTGGAATTTTATGAGGAAATTTAAGAAATAACGGTGTCTAAGAATGTACCGTATAAAATGAATATAGTCATAAGAGACATCAGTGATGAAATCGATCAAGGGCGGACTGGTAAGTCTGTGGACCTACACAACCTGCGGTAGAGATACGAAACGCTTTATATTTGGTATTTCGTAAAAATGGCATTGAATTTTAATAATTTTACCAGAAGACGGATGGAATGAGTTCTAGGGCATTTCAAGAGGTTGGATGGTAACCGAGAAATGACAACTGACTTGGCTGAGATTGGGGTGAAGGAGTTCAGAGGTTTCCAGCAGACAGGGAACAAGGTAGTAAAGAAGAAAATATACTGCACAGAAGAATGGAGGGGAGCAGTGAGAGAGAGAAAGAAAATACACTGGCAGAGAGGGAGAGAAGGTAGAATTGGCAGAATATAAAGTAATGATTGTCAAGCGAATAATAATAGTAATAGTAATAATAATAATAATAATAATAATAATAATAATAATAATAATAATGATAATAATAATAATAATAATAATAATAATAATAATAATAACTAGAGGACCCGCACTGCTCCGCAGTATTCGTTAACTCGTCTTGGTATGTATGTCGTAGCAAATAAAGTAGAGACAATACACGACACTTACGGATTTCGCCTTGCTAAAATGGCAGACAATTCGACGGTGGCGCTTCTAGTGACTTGACCTGAACAAATCGCGCTAAATTCAAATATCAATGAAAATGTATATACGGAAATGGATAAATAAATTACGTCTAGAAAGAAAGTGTTATTGAAATATTAACCTCGAAGTTGCTAAAGCAATTCTGAATAAATGAATGAATAATTTTTTAAAAGGTTATTATTCAAAGACTGAAATTAGACATATAAACAAGAAGTGAAATGGACTGCTGTGAAATGTCTTGATCTTTCATTTATGCATTACTTTCTTAGCTTTAACATACCTGCCTGAAATCTTACGGTTGGATTTGTATTTTTTCCCATTTTAAAAACATTGTATCATCACATTAAGACATTTGTCAATAAAAATATCGGCACATTCCTTACACATATGATGCAATGAATTAACATTTAATAGCTGGACAATTTTCCTCTTAACATGAAGCCTACTAACAGAAAGAAAATCTATAAAATCCCGTCTTTAATCTGAGAAGAGGGATAAAAGAAAGAAAAGTATGAAAATGTTGTCGATAGTGATGCTTTGAGGAATATTTACGTACAATTAGAGTAAAAATGTAACATACCCTTGGCTGTATAGTCGAGGATTTTTAAAGTCGCTGGCCTGGAAATGATCTGAACAGATCTTATAATTCTTATATAAGCGTAACGTCCCTTCTTTCTTGTACACCTTATCCAAATCACTTCTGTGGCATTCAAAACCCACAGATCACACCCGCAACAACACATCGGTATTAAAGGTTAACTGCTGCACTATACAATAAAATATGCGTATTACGTTTCAAGCCAGTTAAAATATGAGTCGAGCAGGTCAGAAGATTATGAAGTACTATCTCTGTCACTGGAAGTATATATATGCAAACACAATATTACTTACATTTTCTTGTCACGAGGAACCTGATGAACGACCGCACATTCTTCTCTACTTCATAGTTACTGCAGCCAAATACAGCACTTTCCTTTCCCCTCATGTTGAGAGGAGATATCAAGGAATGACACACGCTACTATTTATTTATGTCAAGTCACTGAAAACGCATAAATAACACCAAAAACTTCACAGAAAAATACACGCGCTCTTATGACAGAATCAATAGTTTTCAGGTCTATCCGCTAGAGTGAGCTCCAATAGCTGTCCCTCGATATCTCGCTCAGTGTCGCGTATTGTCTCTACTGTATTTGGTCGTAGTTAGTGGTCAGAATTCATCGATTCTGACGTCATCATTACGTCTGTTTGGTAAAAAATAATCTGTCCATATACTCGCTTCTTTTTTATCCTGCAGTTCTCGATGTAAAGCTTGGTACCGTGTCTTAGAAGGCAATGGTACTCTTAAGCGCAGTTCTTCTATATAGAACAGTTCTCTTGGGAGCTCATAGGTTAGTCTCCAAGATGAATATTTTGTCAGGCAGAGAACTGTTTTAAGAATACATATCCTTCACTGTGTCTAATGTAGCTAGGTTATCCTTCGATAGGTGCTCGCAGATAATGTCTAAGGCGTATGTATGGATGTGGTCTGTTTGTACGCAGACGGTTTTCTCTTAGCAGCATGTATGTTGTAAGTAGAGCCCGGAATTGTATGCATTAATAGGTTAGAATGCAAACTTACTGAAGCGAGAAGCAAGTACAGTATATCTTCACAACAATTATGCTATGGGGTTTGCATAAACATCAGGGGTCCGGCCCATCAGAACCCCTATAATTTATGTTACTGTACATTATGGAAGAGCGGGTTGGCCGACATTTCCTACTAACGAAATTAGTTTGCAATCTAACCTATTACCGCATGAAAATTCGGACTTTAGTTATAAGCAAACCTCTGCCATCTGTTGAATATATTTTTAGAAGCTGGGAAAGGTTAGAGAATCAGAGAGTACTGTACCCATCCGGGAATAGTATTCTTCTGTTATCAGGTGAAGTGCATACTCTCCGGCTTGACAGATAATAATCAATCATGGCTGCATGCAATGGCATTACTAAGGAGCAAAATCACATCATATCAGAATATTAATGAAAGAGATAGTCGCTTAGCAACTTGTTAAATACAGAATGTATTCTGGGTTAGGGCAAGACTTCTCCTGCAATTATTGGAGTGATCATTAAATGATTTGATGTTATGGCTACTCAAAGGTGGCTGAACTTAGAGACTTATCAATGTCTTCTGATTTACCGGCAGGTAATTCCGGTGAGAATAAAACAAAAATGAAGTAAATCGGTCTACTAGAACAGACGGACGGATTTTCCAAAGCTGTTTTAATAAACTCTTTTCTTCTCCTTCTTCATCTTCAAGGATTGTGCACGTCTCCGGTCCTCCGACCATACCGATTCATTTCTTTTAATATATGGATACTAGTAATAATATTCGTATGGCCTCATCTACCGTGTGCGGACATTTTAATTTAACGCCATCTGGCTGTCTGCTCGTCAATTTACGCGTTCCGTTTTACTCTAGGTCTACTAGATGGCAGAGTGAACAGAATGTCTCTTGGGCGTCTGTGACTGAGTTTTAATGAATTTTATCGGGTAAATACCAAATGTGTCACCAGAGATCTTTTACTTGCCGACATTGTATGAGATGGAGGTTCACACAGGATATTTTACACCCATCAAAAATGCATATAAACTGAATTTGTACGGCGGGAGGTATAAGCCATTGGAGCAAACGAAGCTACTACCTACCTCACAAACATTGCACTCGACACTGGGTAGTTGAAAGATAAATGAGATGAAAACTGTGACATGAACATTAAATTGAAGCGCCGCATCGATGAGATTCCTTATTGCAAGAAATGATGACAACGAGTGTAACACGAAGTTCACAAACTATTAAGGGCAAGGGATAAAGCGAGATAGCAAATTAACTTAAATGATAATTGAAGGAACTGCAGTTCAGGATATAAGAAAGAAACTAAGCGTTCTCAGCACGCAGTAATTCACAGAAGAGATGACAGGCGTTTGCTGATGTAATTGCATTATTAGTAAGAACAGGGTTATACTGTAATTATAAGCATGAAAACAATATACTGTATTTGCTCGTTATTGTTTCCTCGGTTTTGAGTTGAGGGAACGTATGCTGAGCGTCGCAGGGATCAGTTCAGAGGATCCCAGGTTCGATTCCAGGCCGAGTCGGGGATTTGAATCCAATCTCGTTTATTCTTCTCAGGTGGTAACACATAAGTGTTCGTGTTTCTTCCTATACGTTTACCTAAAAACTCACACAACCACCACAGAAACACCGTAGTACATTCCTCTATAAAGCGTTGGTGACAGGACGGGCATCCGGGCTAAAATAAGGCTAAGTCCGCACGTGAAACACAGTCGCGCCAACACCGCCAGTGTGTAGGATAAAAAGGAGGAGTAATTAATACTTTTAACGTATTTGAAAACACGACGGATGTTAACCAGCCAGAATTAATTTCAGGGTGTTTGGGAGACAATTACAAATATTTTTCTCCTTGATACTCAATATTTTAAAATGAAGTTGAAGGTTAAATTTGATGTTTGTAGCTGAGGTAATATTTAATAATGCATGACTTAGGGCTTTGCTGACGTACAATTCAATATTATCCAATGTGAAAACGTTCGCCACTTGTACGTAAAACGCTCATACAACATATGCATATAAACTGAATTGTACGGCGGGAGGTATAAGCCAGAGGGGCAAACAAAGCTACTACCTACCTCACAAACATTGCACTGTACTTCAAGCTCTTCCCTCAGACAATCCATTCACAAATTCCGTTTTACACTATACTTTACGAACTGCGGATATTCATTCCTACCTTCCGTACTTATCTCACAAACATGCCGTATAGCTGATTTTAAGAAAAGCTGCGTTAAATCGCACCGCTACAGACATATCTTATGGCGACAATGGGATAGGAAAGGGCTACGAGTGGGAAGGAAATTACTGTGGCCTTTACTGAGGTCGAATTTGCCGTGTGTGAAATTGGGAAATCACGGAAATTTATTTTCATCGCTGCCGACAACCAGGTTCGAACCCATTACCTCCCGAATGCAAGTTGATAGCTACGTGATCCAAACCGCACAGCCAACTCGCTCGGTAGTCGAATATTTCAATGGATACAAGATTTTATTAATAGTATCACGCGTGTATCATTTCAAATTATTATACAACAGACAGAGAAATAATAATAATAATAAGTGTTTACAGTGCAATATATCTTCTTGTGTGGACTAGAACAAATTTGTTACTCTCGTTGATCTGTCCCAGTTTCAGCCTTAACGTTGGTTGGATCCTCAACTACTCTACTATGACCTACCATAGATGGTGGTGGTGATTATTGTTTTAAGAGAAAGCACAACTAGGCAAGCATCCTCTATTACCACAGATGATCTAGATATCACTGAAGAGGGCCACAAGGGAAATGAGGAGTGAGGTAGCTGCCGTTGCTTTCCTCACTGAGCCAGAAGTTGCTATTACATATCACTCTGGCAAGCCCACTGAAATGCATGCACCAACGGACCCTATAAGCAACTGGCTGCATAAAGAATGCCATTAATAGCATTGCTCATACCTCAGACATTTTCGTATTGTCAAAGCGAAATATAAGACGGAGACAGATCAATAAAAATAACAAAATTGCTGTAGCCCACAGCAGAAGTGCACTGTAAACACTAGGTCTCGCCAGCAAGGGCAAGCATTGTAAATATGCGCCTTATGTGTTAGTCTCCAGTTTCTTGGCGAACCGAGCGTAGTTCGACGATATCCAGGGGTGTGATAACAGTCTCATTGAGTCTAGATAACTTGTTAAGTCTCCCGTCTGAGTGCTACCTGCTCCTGTATTAGCTCATGCATATGGATGTGTTCATTACGAGTATGAAGTAATGCCTCGGATAACGCTCTTCTATACAGAAGCCGATAAGAAGTAATGTATGTGTCGGTACCAAGGCCGGCCAATTGGTCTATTGCCTCTCACCAGAGGACCCCGGGTTCGATTCCCTGCCAGGTCAGGGATTTTACCTGGATCTGAGGGCTGGTCCGAAGTCCACTCAGCTTAAGTACCAGAATCCGGATTTTTAGGTAGTGTGCGTTTGCTTGTTATAGGTTTTTACCGTGTTTTATTCTTTTGTATTATTATTATCGTTATTTTTTATAATTATTGTCATCTTCATTTATATTGTCATTTTGTATATTCTGTAATTATATCTATCATTACCATCTTCATTTTTGCTATTAGGAAGTTACTACTACAAAATTTTAAAACTGACTTGTTGTATTTAAAGAAAAACACATTTCTGTTAAATAATTTTTAAGTGCCGTGGTTAAGTGTAAGAGAGGGCCTTGGGTCCTGACTTCGCCACGAATAGAGACGAATTACTTACTTACTGATACGTTAGAATGCACAGTTATTTACGCGAGTAACAAGTATATACTACCCTGTACAACGCTTATGCTATGAGGTTTGCATAGACATTAGGAGTACGTCCTATAGAACTCCTGGAATGTATGTTACTCTCGCTACATTGTGGAAGAGTGGGTTGCATGATACATCCTCCTAACGAAATTAGTTTGCATTCTGGCCTATTACTATATAAACATCTGATGATTATGTAACGGCCCCGGTCTACGAGAGGATTCATCGCAATGACCACATGTCACCTCGTTGAGCTGCGGTCACTTGTTAGTTAAAAGCCCCTATGGGCTGTAAACCCTTGCGGTTTGATGTATCACGAGAGGGAAAATCTGCCCTTTCGCTGCGGTTCCCGTGTTAAGTCTGCGAAGTGACTTCTTTCACCTGTTGACACCCCAGAAGGAACATTGGATACATTCACATAGTATGTCCATCTTGAAGTGAGCGTTTAAAATATCCAAGACAATACGGCAACCCACCGACTGTTAGATACGGCCTGTGATTCAGTTCTTGAATTCACAAAACATTCCACATGTACGTTACTTCTCACATCACGGACCTACTGTTCGTGGACTTATTATTATTACTTATTTTTCACACTTTCATGGTAATAATAGTAATAATGGCGTGTGGCCTCCGAAGGGGCCAGATGCAGCTCTTTTGATTTGACCCCCGTAGGCGACCTGCGCGTCGTGATGAGGATGAAATGATGATGAAGACGACACATACACCCTGTCCACGCACCAGGGGAATTAACCAATTATGGTTAAATTCCCAACCCTGCCGGGAATTGAACCCGGAACCCCTGTAACCCACGTTAACTATTTAGCCATGGAGCCGGACGTGGTATTGATATACAAGGAATTGTACAGATTTTAGAAAGTCAAAGTACAAATAACCTTAAACTACGAAGAATTTGGAACCGTAAATTTCCGAACAGTTCCAGTCGTGGCAATAACCACCGTTTTCTGCATGGTCTTGTAGACGCTGGTGTTGACATCCAATTTCTTCAGTCGTTCCACCAGAGTTTTAGGAGCAGCAGCTCTACTCGAAAGCACGATTGGTACAATTATCACCTCTCCACAGTGCCATAGTCATTGAATATGTTCCACTAGCATCTATACTTGCTCATTTTCTCAGTATACTTTTCATGGAGGTTCCCGATGTTCGGGACAGGTATGCCGATCAGTACAACACGTTTGGTTTCCTTCTCTAACATCACTATATCCGGTCTGTTGTGGGTACTCGTCTTATTCGTAATTATTATTCGGTCCGAGTAGATTTTGATCTCGTCAGTTTGCAATAGAGTTTGAGGGCTGTACTTGAAACAGACCTTTCATCAACCATTCTGTATCTAGTAGCAAGTTATTATTATTATTATTATTATTATTATTATTATTATTATTATTATTATTATTATTATTATTATTATTATGCGTCTTGCTTTACGTCATGCCGACACAGATAGGTCTTATAATGACGATGGGATAGGAAGGTGCTAGGAGTGGGAAGGAAGTCGCCCGGGCCTTAATTAAGGTACTGCCCCAGCATTTGCCTGTTCTGAAAGTGGCAAACCACGGAACACCCTATTCAGGGATGCCGACGGTGGGTTTCGAACCCATTATCTCCCGAATACTGGACACTGGCCGCACTTAAGCGACTGCAGCTATCAAGCCCGGTATATTATGATTATTATGATTATGTTGTTGTGTTGTTGTTGTTGTTGTATTTACGAGGTCTGGTATGTCGTTCAACTTCTCACAATCCATTTTTATGGATACACTCACTTTTTCTTTCGATTTTTCTGAACATATTATCTACCTGGTGGGTGGAGTCAAGCATGCGTTATCTTTATCCACTGCATGTTGTAAGAGACTACTGAGAGGGAACAACCAAAGAATGTGCACTCATGATAATGTGCTTTTCCATGTAGCTGTAAAAAGTACAAATGCGAATTCTTCTCCTTTTTAAAAAATATTTCCATGACTTCAGAATACATTGTATACAGTATGTCGCTTGTTACGTCCTAATCTGCCACACGGGACATGTCACTGCTCTGCACTTGGGGATGTCGACCAGGTGACTTATTCACCATCGACTAATCACCTAGCCATTTACCTACTTTACCTTGATATTCCACGTCAAATCGGACAGAAAATTCTACATAATTAAAACCACTTTTCCCTTTGCGAAAATCAAATGATCATAAATATGTCTCCCGGCCATGGCCATCCATCCAAACCTTACATCACAGCCTGCACGGTTGCTAGGTAACATTGTCTGACCATCCATCCATACCTTACATCACAGCCTGCACGGTTGCTATGGTGATACTTCCATCACACCTTTTTGTCGTGCCACGTTACACAAATTTTCGAATGCCCCCCAGCCATAAGTCATATTTATGTCAATTACGTTTCTTTTTCTTTATTACGAAAAGTTTCAAAATCAGGATTATTTGTTCCTCTAGTACACTTTGGGAAGAGTACCCAGCAGGCGTCACTTGAGTACGAGGAGAGGTAAGCTCCTTGCTCGTCATACGTCCTTCAAGTGTGAGCTACAGTACAACTGGATACACATCAGAAGCCAGACGTACCTCCTGTAAGGGCGGAAGGCTGCTAGGGTTACCCTTCAGCCTTGACAGAGACAAGACAGTAACAAAAGTTATTAACAGACAGAACCTCCACAACTGAATACTACCTGGTGTTGATTTCGTAATGTTAGAAGCCCCCATCAGAAATGAAAGCAAGGATAAGTACTAATAAATTTGGAGAAGTGCTTTAACAAGCACTGTAAGTTATTTGAATTATAAAAGCCTTACCTTTTAACCATACGGGGTTGGACGGTGGGTTGGAGTCAACATCACATTTCAGCGAGACTGCAATGCCCTCTATCAACGGGATACCGAAGCCAGGTTCTCGAGTGATGACGAAAGATGGCGTGTCTGCAAGAATGAACAGAATTTTGTTATTATTGATCAAGTGAACGCTTTTAATATGACTGACCAAGGGCGGATCATCAGGTGGATTGGAAGTATAAAATACCGCCCAGATAAAAGGGGAGTACGGTCTTTCTTCAGGAAATGTTGACAAATCTAGGAGCGAAATATTAATTTGTATACAACGTTTAACTTGGGAGGATCTTAGCATAAAAGTGGGCAAAATGGAAAAATACACTCCATTCCCTATTGCTGCCAAATGCAACTTCCTAATCATTCCACTTACTACCCCAGGACCTGTCCCACTCATCCGTCAAGCAGTAATCCAAGTCGCAGAACGTATCATCCAGCACCACATAGCCGTTATAGAAGAGACTCACAATAAACACCTAATTAACACTCCCTCCAGCAACAGATCAACATCCATCATCCTTAGCAAGTTGCAACACATCGACGTTCCCTCCCAATCCGAATCAATGTCGTAAACAACTCAAACCCAGGAGCCACCTCTGATGCAGGTACCCAAACATTACCAACAGTACTAAAACCAAACCTAGCAGGCACGCCAAGCATCTAAACTGCCACAACCAACCCCCTCTATTCCTAAACCACAACACCCCACCCCCGAACACCTTCCCTCTCCCTACCCCACAATTCTACTGAATATACTTTCCTCCCATCTTCCACTTCAGGCCCCCACCATGCCAAACAGACAGCCGACTATAGACCCCCAAGATACATTGCCTTTCCAATTTTCCTCCCTTACTACGAGTATATTTTGCCCTCCTTCTTATAGCACTAAAATCTCCACTGACAGTTAAGTAACACTGGACGTGGTCACCAACTGGATGGGTGACCAACTCCTTTCCTTCGATCACAGATGCCTTAAGCCGTCATGAATAGCCTAAACCCACCATTGGGTAATTATGATTCTCTTGGGCTAGACCCAAGGCTACCCTTATCAATCCCTTGGGGTGCAGGTCACATCTTGACCAATTCGATTCTCTCAAGGTACCACCACCCCCTACAAACATCTGTCCTAACTCAAACTAGTCGAAAGCAGTACTCAAGGCCCACAAGGCCTTTTTGCACAAATGATCTGGGCTCCGCCTACATATCCATTAACACGCGTGGTCTGATTATTTGTGACAGCTAATAATATTTAATATGCTGTACTCAGAAGTACCAAAGAAAAACATTATAGTAGTGATATATATGATTTTGTGGAGAACAGTGAACTGTATACGAATAATCCGCAAGCTGTCGACTACTACTAGCGGAACATCCAAAGAATCTGTATTCGTTCTCTCATCTTCTTAGCCCCAAAACATGTCCATGATTCTATGCTTTTACGTGTAGCTGAGAAAATATACGAGTGGGAATTTATTTTTGTGTGGGATTGAGATGATACAGAAGTTTGTGCTTAGGTTAGCATGGAGACATTAAGTGGCTATCATCACCTACCAGGTGTACGCATACGTTTATGTCGGTTTTTTGGTAAATAAAATACGTAATATTCAAGGGAAATTCATTTTTTTGTTTGTTCAAAATATCGGCCATCGGCTTCTACACATTGCGCCCATCTTTCAGGTAAATTATGAATATCATGCCAGGAAAACTGCTTGTCTTTTGCGGCAAATCATTCGTTGGGCCATTTTCCAACTTCCTCGAAATTGTTGAAGTGCTGCTCTGCGAGAGCGTGCCGCCCCACTGATGCGAAGATGTGATAGATGGCGCCAGGTCGGGGCAGTATGGCGGGTGCTGAAGGATATCCCATCCAAGCGATTTCAAGGTGCCTTTGACTGGTTTTTGCTGTGTCAGATAGCGCATTGTCGTGCAACAAAACCACTTTTTCATGTCTTCTGGTCAATTCCGGTCGTCTTTCGATCAATGCGTGATTTAAATTAATCATTTGTTCGCGATAGCGTTGTGGTTTCTAGCAGGTGTTTGCGGCTTATTTTGATGTGCTGACCTAGTGTTTGTGTTGTCTAGTAGTTTTACGATCTTTATTTGCTGTTATTGGTGTTATATTCGTGGAAGTTTTACGCTCTAAGGGGCAGCCATTTTGGGTTTCCTACAATGGTTCCATAGATAACACTAGATAGAAAGGAATTTTTTTAATCTGTCTATAAATTCTTGCCCTAAATGTCAGCCATCTTGTCCTATTGAACATAATTCCCATAGAAACCGCGATTCATATAGGAACTCTACTCTACATATCCGATGTTGCCTAGACCACAGAATGTCTATTGTTTAATTACATCTATGCCTTATCTAAGTAAACCATCTTTAAAACGGGCTAATCCGCAGTGTCTGTACTCCAGTGGAACGACTGCGAATGGCGTCTGTTCTCGATATTAGGGGCGGCCTAAATATCACCTGGCAGTAGGTATAAAATGCCCTCAGCGACAGGCTAAGCGACCAGCTGGTTGAGGTAGTCTTCGTCGCATCTATGCCTACGTCTTCTCGAAATTCGGAACATGCTAGGGCGTTGCCCCAAAGCGACGTGCGCCACTTGCGCTCGAGTGACGTGAGAAATGTGCAAGGGTTACGTTCCCATGGACGGGGTAGGTTAAAGAAGTTAGTTCAACAAGGGCAATTAAGAGTAAGATTTGCTACACTAAATATTGTAACGTTGACTGGCCGACATTGTGGATTAGCAGAAATGTTGAAGAACAGACATGCTGATATTGCCTGCATACAGGAGACCAAGTGGAGAGGTTCTAAGGCGAAAGAAATTGGAGATGACTACAAACTCATCTATCATGGCACCAGCACAACATCGAATGGTGTGGCAATAGTGGTTGGCTTACGCTACCGCAACAACATCACAAGTGTCGTCAGAGTGTCGGATAGGCTCATGTCTGTCAAGATTGATTCAGAATCAATAACTGCCCATACTTTTTATTGCCCATTCTTCAGCAAAGCTAGATATATTTTGGAAGAACATTTAAATTGTTGTACATTAATGTTAGTCAAACCTATTTTTGGGATATTTCACAAGATCTGTTGTTTGAATGAATTTGTTTAAATTCATGCAGTTTATTGTAGAGATAATTACGTATAGTTTTTCCTTTTCTCCCAGTTTAGTTAATTTGTGTGTGCAATCACTCACTTCAAAAATTTTGTATTATATGTTTGTAGTTTTTACGGTAACTAGTTATAACCTACAGCCCTAATATAAAGCAGGGCTTTTTTGATGGATAATAAATAAATAAATAAATAAATAAATAAATAAATAAACTGCCAATATCATATCTTGCTATGCACCTCGAACTGGATGCACGGAAGATGAGAAGGAAGAGTTCTCGAAGAGTCTTGATGCCCATCTTGGAACAATTCCTCCAGATGAGTTCATTTTCCCTGGAGGGGACTTAAATGGACATGTCTGAGTCTCAACGGGATGGATATGGGAGATGTCATGGGGGATATGGTCTTGGCACGCGAAACGATGAGGGATGTCGTATACTTGATTGTGCAGAGGCTCACGACCTAGTTGTGACAACACATATTTCAAGAAAAGGATAACACATCTAGCTACAGGTCATACTACTCAGATCGATTACTGGATGGTTCGACAACAAGATATGAAGATTGTAATGGATACCAAAGTGATCCCATATAACAGCATTTCCCCCCCCCCCCAACACCGCTTGCTTGTTCTGGATATTTGAAAAACTGTCAAACTTTCTAAGACACCTAAAACTGGACCTGAGCGGTGGAAAATGAATGTCCAAAAGAACGAAATGAAGGCAGCTTTAACCAACTTCTTAGTGAAACCTGACCAGTCGGTTGAGGACATGTGGGCAGATGCTGTAAAACAGATACATCAGGCAGCAACAGTAACTCTGGGAAAAACAAAACCCGGGCGAAAATACATTGATAAACAGACTTGGTGATGGGATGATGAAGTCCAACAAGCTATCAAGGAGAAAAAGGTAGCCTTTAAGACTTGGTGGAAGACACGCCTGGATACTGACCTTCTGAGATATAAAGTGCTGAAATCAGCAGCGAAAAGAGCACAGTGGCTGCTGCAAAAGATCGTTGTTAGCAGGATCTGTACGACCATTTTGACACACCAGCAGGAGATGAGCGTTCAACCCAGGACATTGGATACGTCATGCATATCAAGGGAGCTGACGACAAATTACTACGAGACCAACAAGCTATCCTTCAACGATGGTCAGACTATTTTGCAAATATCAGCAACAAAGAATTTGATCATCCACCGATTGCAGGCTCTGATCCCGTCTATGGACCCGAGCCTTTGATTATGGTAGAGGAAGTAATGATTATCATAAAGGAGATGAAGAATGGAAGCAACTGGCCCAGATGATATACCAGCAGAAATATGCAAAATTCTTGGCAAGCCCGCTGCAGAATTTCTTGCTGCAGACTTCAACCAGATCATCATCGAGAACATGGACAACTAGCACGACAGTCCCAATCTGGAAATGTAAAGGAGACTTGAGCGACTGCTCACCATACCGCCCTATTCGACTCCTCTGCCATACACTGAAGATATTCGAAAGAGTGCTGGACAACAGGCTCAGAAACATTGTCACAGTAACATCCAACCAGTGTGGATTTGTTAAGGGCTGCAGCACAATCGATGCTATCCATGCCACACATCTATTGATGGAAAAACATAGGGAGAAGCATTTCTGGACCTAGAAAAAGCATTTGACCGAGTTCCGCATGACCTCATCTGGCGAGCTCTTCGTAGTCGTTAATATATACAGTGCAGCGTTGCAAATTCTCAAAGGCAACATTTAGGGAGGCTAAGCCCTACATGGGTAACCATACAGGATGGACCACTCCGTATAAATCAATTCGGCACAAAATCACTAACTTATACTTACATATCAATAATATTAATGAATTACTTATTTGATAAAGAAAACCTAGTATACTCATTACAGATCGACAGAGGAGCGCAAACGGGTGCAGAGCTGTTGGACCACGGACCAGCCGTGGCCACTCGAGGACCGAGACCCACTCTGCATCTACCGACCGCGACGCCACTGCGAGCTAACCTGTGAATACGCGCAATGCAGTGCCGACGTACTAGGGGAGAAATACATCTCCCTCCCGGGATAGCATGACTAACTGCTAATCAGACCTCCCACACGAACACGCCCAGCCGGTCACTCAGGAGGGCGTTGAATAGTATTTGGACTGTAATTCGATTACTTTTAGTTACCTATTTCCCAGCTCTCGTCCCGCTGCGTTCAAAGCTCTGTTGTCTTACAGCAAGTTTGCCAATATATAGGCTTTCTTCCAAACAGATGTCGTGTTCCATTAACTCCAGAGTTTCTCGGTAAAGACGAGAACGATACTGGCGGGCCGTAGCCACCACCATGGTTTCCTCAAATTTGATCCAGTAAAGCAGGGCCTCTCAAACGCCCAAAATATCAGCCGTGCAAACTGGGGAGCAAAGTGCATCGGTCCCACTCGGCTCGCCTCGTACCAACGCTTCGTCTCTGGGCTACTCGGCTAAGCTCGGCTCAACTCAGCACGGATTTGGAGCGCTACGGAGCAAGTGAGGAAGCGGGAGACAGGGGGAGTGAGCGAGACAGGGGTGGGGAAAGAGAGAGACAGCGCTATTGCTCCAAATCGAGGAGTGGGGGTCTGCACTCTGGTCAACCAAGCGAAGTCGTCTTTTGCACCGTGTACAGTGCATGCACCCTGAGAGGCCCTGCAGTAAAGTCTAGCCTTACAGTCTAAGGATATTCTACCCATCTCTTACCCACTGGACCCGGGTTCAATTCCCGGCCAGGTAAGGGATTTTTACCCGGACCTGAAGGTTGGTTCGATGTCCACCCAGCCTACGTGATTACGAAGGGTGGATGTTGTTGGAATGTCATATTTTGTTCCCCTTTGCATTAGGACGTTGCTCAATAGTACAGAACTTAGTCCTGAGATACAATAAACGATGATGATGATTATGCCCGATTCGTTGTCTGAATGGTCAGCGTACTTGCCTTCTGTTCAGAGCGTCCCGGGTCCGATTCCCGGCAGGGTCGGGGATTTTAACCTTAATCGGTTAGTTCCAGTGGCTTGGAGGCTGGGTGTGTGTGGCGAATTCAGCATTAGAAGTCATCCTAGGTAGGGCCCTCATCTTCACAGACATGCAGGTTGCCTAATAGGCCGTCTACTAGAAAAAGACCCGCACCAGGCCTCTCTGGAGGTCATACGCCATTATTATTTATGATGATAATGTTTGTTGTTTAAAGGGGCCTAAGAGCTAGGTCACCGGCCTCTCATAATGGTACGTAGACCCATGGTATGTCACACACAAGCAATGCTCCTCACACACCAAAAAACCCGAAAAGACAAAAAATCCACCGAAATTTCTTCTAATCCTAATTTAAGGAAACTGATTGAACTAGTCGGGAGTAATTTTTGGTTTTACTATTATTATTTTCTTAACTGATACTTACAGCATATTATAACGACATAAAAGAGGTGTCCCAGCGGCTAAAATGTGAAGTGGATAGCAATGATGGTGCGTTTTCTCCTACAGCAACAAAAGTTGCAAATCGCACACTTCGTACAATTTTTTAAAAACTCATTTCTTTAAAAAAATTATCCAAATTTATGAAGTGAGAGTGCAATTCGCCATTGCTAATGTCTACTATCTTTCTTTTAAATGCTCATTTGTCACGATTGATTACTTGTGAGCGCCGCAAAAGGGATCCATACTATTACTTCCGGAACATTGGTCAGTTTGTCCGGCTCCATGGCTAAATGGTTAGCGTGCTGCACTTTGTCACAGGGGTCCCGGGTTCGATTCGCGGCAGGGTCAGGAATTTTAATCTTAATTGGTTAATTTCGCTACCAGGGGGGCTGGGTGTAAGTGTCGTCTTCATGATTATTTCATCCTCAATACGACGCACAGGTCGCCTACGGCAGTCAAATCAAAAGACCTGCATCTGGCGAGCTGAACTTGTCCTCAGACACTCCCGGCACTAAAAGCCATACGCCATTTCATTTCATTCGTCAGTTGTTTCCGTTCAAGTGGATACCAAAAATGTTAAAAATCAAGGAATACATTAAGTGGTAAGTAAGACTGTCTATTGTTGTACTGATTTGTGTACTACTCCGACTCTTTATCTGCACTCTCTCCATTCCAAGGTCGTTGTTTTAAAAGAAAATTTTTCCCCTCAAATACAGTCGAGACGTTCTCTACGATAGGCAAATCTACCGACGCACAGTGAAAAGAAACCGTAATGGAAGCATCAAGAAAAGACCGTGATATGCAAATAGCCGAGAAATCTTAGTATAACATAACAATACACCTCATCTGTCTCCAGTCAAACACTTTGATGACGTCCGGCTACACCAAACTGCAGATAATTGGAAGGCTTGTCTCATCATGGGACAGTTATTCCCCACGATCTCCTGACATAACACGGCGGAGACTGCCAGCGTATTCCCTCGGGACAATTAAATTATCCCGTCCTGTCCAACTCGTACGTCCGTCTCGTGTCCTCTTGAAACGTGTAATTCATTTACGTCTATCAGCAGAGAGTTCGTAACTCACGTAGTCACTCAACTGAACTACACAAAGAGTGGGACTCGCATTAAAATTCAAGGACGAGCCTTTTATTGACGGTAAGAGTTTTACGAAGGTCCAGTATGGGGGAAACTATGCGAAAGGCAATATTACGAGTCTGTGTAGACCACAGAACCCTTAATAAATTGAAAATTATAACTAATCCACATGGCGCAACAATCCCGAAGGGTCTTGAACTTCCAAGCAACCGCTGCTTAGCGCGAGGTGTCGTGTGGTCAGGACGACGAATCCTCTCGGCCGCTATTCTTGGCTTTCTAGACCGAGGGCGCTATCTCACTGTCAGATAGCTCCTCAATATTGTAGTCACGTAGGATGAGAGAAATTAACCCTCAGATCTAGGTTTAAAAAATCTGACCTGGCCGGGAATCGAACCCGGGGCCTCCTGGTAAGAGGCATGCACACCACCCCGTACACCGCGGGGCCAGCTGAACACTGTAGCGCATAAGCAAACATTATTAACAACAACAATAATAATAATAATAATAATAATAATAATGGATAAAAAACAACACAAAGGAAAAGGTAGCTATAGATATAAGAGTAAAAAAATGGAAAGGATATTTCATATTACTAAAAAATATACAATAACAAGTCCGCCTCTGTGCTGTAGTGGTTAGTGTGATTAGCTGCCATCTCCGGAGGCGATTCCCGGCTGTGCCACGAAATTAGAAAAGTGGTACGACGGCTGGAACGGTGTCCACTCAGCCTCGGGAGGTCAACTGAGTAGAGGGGGTTTCGATTCCCTCCTTAGCCATCCTGGAAGTGGTTTTCTGTGGTTTCCCATTTCTCCTCCAGGTACATGCCGGGATGGTACCAACTTAAGGCCACGGCCGCTTCCTTCCCTCTTCCTTGTCTATCCCTTTCAATCTTCCCATCCCCTCGCCAGGTCCCTGTTCAGCATAGCAGGTGAGGCTACCTGGGCGAGGTACTGGTCATCCTCCCCAGTTGTATCCCCGACCAAGAGTCTGAAGCTCCAGGACACTGCCCTTGAGGCGGTAGAGATGGGATCCCTCGCTGAGTCCGAGGGAAAAACCGACCCTGGAGTGTAAACAGATGAAGAAAAAGAAGATATACAATAATAAATCTCTATCCTGGAACTTGAAATTAAGACAGTGGCCCGGCCATAAACTTTACATACAGCACAAACTCTTAAACTTACGAGAATTGGGGATCTTAAAAAATTAGAAAAAGTTGAAAGAAGAATTTGGAGAAAAATACTGGGACCTATGAGAAACAATGCCGAATTTAGACTACGATCGAACAGAGAGCCAGCCTATATTTAAATGTTGAAAAAGTGACAGCTCTAATGAGGAAAAGACTCCAGTTTTTGGACACATTTTTAGAATGAATAACAATAGACTAACTAAACAAATCGTCAACTTATTGAATAATTACTAATCCAAGCCAACGAGGTTCTTTCAAATTAAAAAGGATACGAAAAACGCTGGAATTAAAATTGATACGAAAGAAAACAGAACACGTTACAGAGAAGTAACACTAAATGCAGGATTTCAGGAGAGAAAGAAATGAGCAACTGGAAGAAAATAGACTCAAGAGGAAAAGGAACAACTTTCTCAGAAAATGAAGGAAGTCTGGAAACGAAGAAAGTTAAATGCAAAGAAAAGTTACTAAAGTTGATTTATCGTGCCCTCAAAAGAGTTATCCGAATAATAATAATAATAATAATAATAATAATAATAATAATAATAATAATAATATACCGAGCAACTTGGTCGTGAGGTTAGGGGCACGCAGCTGTGAGCTTGCACTCGGGAGATAGTGGGTTCGAACCCCATTTTCGGTAGCCATGAAGATGGTTTCCGGAGGTTTCCCATTTTCGCACCAGCCAAATATTTTTCAACCTCATCAGAGGAGTTAATGAGGTGAAATGAATGACGTGATATAATTATGGTAGTAGGAAGGGAGAGGGTGAAACCCGGTGCCGGCACATAGCCTACTCCTGTCGAATAGCACCAAGAGGTCTCTTCAAGGCTTAACGTCCCCATCCGACGGACGAATCACCATCAACAGCGTCACATGCCCTCACTCCATATGAGCACTGCGGAGAGGGTTTAATAATAATAATAATTTATTGAAGTAAGCAAAATATGTATGAGATATAACATAGGACTGCTTGCTTTAAACAGCCTCTGATGATGTTCATATTAGTGAGGGATGCTGAAGGGTCTTCAGTAAAGACAGTCGTATCATAATAACGTGAGTAAGACTGTTGTTAGGGCATGTTATCCGCTGCAAAGTTTCTTTCACGGATCACGGACACATTTTTTTGATGGCTTGTGAAAAGTTGTAGTTTTGCATAATTTGTGGTGGTACCCAATTAAGCAATACTCGGTTTGAAAGAGCAAGAATGTTAAGCGACACTGACCCCGAGCGCGTGACGTCAAAAGACGTCACATGTCACCAGAATTGGAGTGGGAAATTACCGAGTCGCCGCGGGGCAAAATTGATATACCTCGGGAATGCGAAGGCGTAGGACGTTGTGTCACAAGAGCACTTGCCCCAGGTGGACACAAATTAT
The DNA here is from genome assembly GCF_040414725.1 of Anabrus simplex. Lineage (NCBI taxonomy): Eukaryota > Metazoa > Arthropoda > Insecta > Orthoptera > Tettigoniidae > Anabrus > Anabrus simplex. The sequence goes on along the minus strand of NC_090278.1, from coordinate 41,541,838 downwards.
TATGTGCAGTTAATGAACATTTATAGATTGATGTTATGTTATTAGTTAAAGTTCATAGTTAATTTTTTTAATCAGATTTTATTCCTTGCTATGTTTTTTAAGACTGCAAAATCACTCCAAGCTGTCGGAAGGGTAAACTCTGAAACTACTCGTGTGATATGAATGACACTTTTACAGGCACTATCCACAGCATTTAGCTAGAAATTAAACTACAGTCATGATATCTGGTAAAATGGTTCTTTTGTGGGAAGAGCTCTAAAATTGTTATACAAATTTTCATAAATTTTGTCGAATATTGTATGGCCTATTCTTCATAAATAAAGAGTACTATGGAATAAAATATCAACAATGTCAGTAGTCGTAGAATCTTAAAAAATATGCAGTGACAAATTGTTGAACTAGGGCAAATTTTTCCAAACAAGATAAATGACATTGGCATTGTTTTCGGGATATTAATTCGTGTTATAATTACTGTAAGCTGACATGCTTCAATCTTGTAAACAAGACCTTGTTTGGAGCAAGGACAGTGTAGAATGGCAATTGTAACTCCATAGTAACTAGATTCAAGATAGAGAAACCCTGATAGGAATATAGTTAATTCCAGAGCCACAGGCATTTCCTTTTCTCTCCCTTGTCTATCCCTTCCGATCTTCCCATTCCCCATGAGGCCCCCGTTCAGCATACCAGGTGAGGCCGCCTGGGCGAGGTACTGGTCCTTCTCCCAAAGTCTCACGCTCCAGGACACTGCCATTGAGGTGGTAGAGGTGGGATCCCTCGCCGATTCCGAGAGAAAAACCAACCCTGGCCGGTAAACGGATTGAGAAGGAAAGAAGAACTTAAAAGTAACAGCGAGGTACATATTGTAATAAGAACTCCATTAAACGTAATGTAGGAAAAAGAAAATTAACAGCCGACTAGAGGGAAACATACACCGAGCTCAATAGGTGCAGTCGCTTAAGTGCGACCAGTATCCAGTATTCGGGTTATGGTGGGTCCGAACCCCACTGTCGGCAGCCTTAAAGATGGTTTTCCGTGGTTTCCCATTTTCACAGCATTTTTCCTCCAAAGTTTTAAACTGTCTCAACCTCCTGACCTGTCTCACCTACTAGCATGATGTCCGCGTTTAAAATAGTCCATGGTACTTCTGGCATCAGCCGTTCTGTCGGACAGTTAATGACAGTGTTGAATAAAAGTGGGCTCATGGCTGAACCTTGAGGTACGCCAACATGGAGACTTCCAGAGATACCTGAACTAGATTTCACTTGCGAAGAGGGACGGACATACATGTATCGGATCATTCTCACGTACTCCTCGGGAACGTTTTGACGTCGCTACGCAGCCCAGACGATCTCCCTTGGGACACGGTCGAACGCCTTCTTCAGATCAATGAACATTATGTGGAGATCCTTGCAAAGTGCAGTGTTTCGTTATCAATACTAGTTGACACACCAGGTGCGAACCCACACTGATTTCGATAGATGTTTACAAGTTTGATCTCTTGATACAGGCTTCAAGACTGAACGCTGAAAGGTTTAGGAGGATACAGTGGAGATGCACTCACGTTCTTGGAAATTATTTTATCTCTTCAAAGACATGTGAAATAATATGGAAATATCAACATAAATAAATAAAATGATTCTATGAAGAGAAGTATGCATATATGGCAGCGGGAAGTAAAGATTTAATGGCAATCGAGAATAACTACACTACAATTCTAGTTAAACGGATCCCGATTATAAAATACTAGAAATGAGATTCCAATGAAAATAATAATTTATCGGGCGAGTTGGCCGTGCGCGTAGAGGCGCGCGGCTGTGAGCTTGCATCCGGGAGATAGTAGGTTCGAATCCCACTATCGGCAGCCCTGAAAATGGTTTTCCGTGGTTTCCCATTTTCACACCAGGCAAATGCTGGGGCTGTACCTTAACTAAGGCCACGGCCGCTTCCTTCCAACTCCTAAGCCTTTCCTATCCCATCGTCGCCATAAGACCTATCTGTGTCGGTGCGACGTAAAGCCCCTAGCAAAAAAATAATAATAATAATTTAGGAAATGTAAATTACCTTTCAACACACAATTCTTATCCTGGAACAGTAAAATTTGTAATTACTTAACAGTGATGCAACCTGAAGCTTCCGAAACGAGCAATTTATACCATAAAATATTAAAGAAATAATTCCAGAGTAAAGAAAGGAAAGTCATAAGAAAATTCTTAGGGCCCAGAATTAAAAATTGAATACCACTCGGAAATATCTAAACTTCCTGATAGAATGAGACCGCAACGAATTCAATTTTTAAGCCATTTGGAAAGAACGAATAACACCAGACTTGCTTATCGAATACACGTCAAAACATTCTCGACCAAGATGGTATAAGCAAGTAGAAGAAAGATCTCCCTAAATCTGCAGGATAGATTTATAACGAGGAAAAGTGTTCACACAAGGGGATTTCAGGAAGACGAGAAGAAACCAACACGGTGTATTTGGTCGGAGTAACAGAAATTACAACAATCGATGAAACTAAAGAACAATTGGGCAGGAAGGGAAGCTCAACAAATGTTGATTACGCGTGGTCCTAACATACCAATTCGAGCAGAAGAAGAAGAAGGGAACTAGGAATAAGAAGTTAAGTATTGAAGTGTATAGCTACACTAAATAGGTACAGTTATAGACAGATTATTGTTATTATTATTATTATTATTATTATTATTACTAAAAACAAAAAACAAGCTAGATACTGCCTAAGAGCAATAGTTACGCTTCAGTTCTACATTGCAATTAAGCCTATCCTAAAATTATATTCATTACTCTGTAAAATATTAAAGCGATCTTACTGACAGTGCTGAGGGTGGTATACAACCTTGAGGTGACGTATTATCATGAGCTTCCAGCGTGCCCCGCAGTTAAAGCTGAACGTTTCTCTAATACTAGATCACAAGGATAATCCAGCTCTTCCTATGTTCATCTCAACAGAGCTCCATATTAACTGTTTTAAAACTCAATGTGACAACACACTCATGTAAAATGAAATCAAATCAAGTATTTCGACACTGATAATTGAATTTAAAATCCGAAAACGGGTTCTGAAATAAAATTTAGTGTGCTGATACGACTGTATATGACTAATTTTAATAATAAGCCTATCCTAATCACAACAATACAATTCTGGTAGGAGCTTAATTTCTGGAGAGTTGTTTTCCCTACTACATAAATATTTAGCAACAATACAATATGTATGTTCATTTCTAGTAAAATAACTACACTACGATAATTATAAACTGGCTTCAGACGTATCGTAATTACAAAGGGTTATTACTACGCCCAAACAGATATTAAAATTTATTGCCGTTAAAAGTTGAAATTCAGAAGAACTACACAAGGATTACATAATAATAATGTCCTTTCTTACGTCCCACTAACTACTATTATTGATTTCGGAGACGCCGATCTGCCGAAATTTTGTCCCCAAGTGTTCTTTTATGTGCCAGTAAATCTACTGGTACGAGACTGACATAATTTGAACACCTTCAAATACCACCGGACTGAGCCAGGATCGAACCTGCCATGTTGGGGTCAGAAGGCCAGCGCCTTAACCGTCTAAGCTATTCAGCTCGGCACAACAAAACTAAATACGTGGAATGATTATTATAATGATTATTAGTATGTTTAATGTTGAAAATATTTCTATCAGACAAAGTAAAAAAGTTAAAATTAAGCAATTTTTCAATTGTGCCAAGTTGAAGGACTGCAGTGCCCAGAAAGGTTTCAAATTCTTCTTCTTCTTAATCTGCTTACTCAGCGACTGATCCCAACTCTACCGCCTCAAGGGCAGTGTCTTGGAGCTTCAGACTCTGGGTCGGGGGATACAACTGGGGAGGATGACCAGGCGGCCTCGCCTGCTATGCTGAACTGGGGCCTTGTGGAAGTATGGGAAGATTGGAAGGGACAGGCAAGGAAGAGGGAAGGAAGCGGCCGTGGCCTTAAGTTTTGTACCATCCCGGCATTTTCCTGGAGGAGAACTGGGAAACCACGGAAAACCACTTCTCAGTTGACCTCTCGAGGCTGAGTGGACCCCGCACCAGCCCTCATACCACTTTTCAAATTTCGTGGCCGTGGCAGCTAATCACACTAACCACTACACCACAGACGGGACCTCTAATTTCGAAAATCACTTCCTGCCTAAATACAATTCCGGAAAAACGGCCTAAAACTGCTTATTTCATTACGCGTTTTCCTTTTTATTCACATCCTAACCAAATTCACATAATTCTTTCTCTAATGTGTTTCGTGGTTCAATACTCTCACGCTTTTTTAATTTTTTGAAAAATGTCTGCACCGAATGTAGTTAAAAGTGAAACTCGCATTGATTCACATTAGTGCTCGTAGCGGTGCTTAAGTGAAACAATGCACTGACACCCACATTAGCGCTCCTAGTGGTAGAAAAAGGCAAACTGCTAATCTAATCGATCGGATAACGATGATTAAGAAAAGGATAGTATTGTAATTTTTAGAAATAAATAAAGAATATATTCTCATAGTTTATTATAATTTACTTACCTAAAATTCATTGCTCATATCCTTAGCATATTTTCAACATTGAGTTGCTTGCCTGAAGGTCTAATTCTCTAATAGAAATTAAAACTGTCGTTTTGCTGGATTATTGAAAGGTTACCGATACACAAGGATAAAAAAGATGACAAGGTGCCGTAATTTAGCACAAAACTGGGGTTATTTAACTCTTGTTTAAGAACGTTTCGATGTCAGCCGACTGAGGTTCGGTTTCATCCCGCAGTCAAACATGTAAGGTGATCCCTTATCCAATTCCGTCTGATTGATTAATTGATTGACTGTGATCAAACAATAACTTTGCTGTTTTACCAACTGATGGAAATACATTCGCGGGGGAGTAAAGCGTAACCAGAGCCCCCCCTGCCGTCAACGTGTGGCGGGTTGAGTTGTGCGGCTCTGCTTCATGTGGTCCCGTGTTACTATGGAAACTTGCAACACTTGGTCACGCAACATGAACATCAACAAAGAAATGTTTCACTTAAAAATAGTTGCTTTATTGTTATCGAGCTACTTCTGTTCTTGTCATTGAAGAACAGAAGTAAACAATCCCATCTAGAAATGATACATTTTGTTTCGATTCCCGGCAGCAGTAGAATATTAGAAATTGTGTAAGGAATTTTACTATCATTCTCTTTAGTTGTATAATTAATAATAATAATAATAATAATAATAATAATAATAATAATAATAAAACTCCCTTCGGCAGTAAAAATAAACTTAAAACTACGCTTTATAACTTAGTGTGTGTCTTACGTCAATGGATGTCACCTAAGGCATGTTTACCGCGACTTTTACGAATATCGATTTCTTTTCGACGCTGGCACTACAGACAAGCGCACAACGTCGAAAAAATGGACTGTTGGCACTTGTAGGGTTTATACACTGCCTGACAAAATGAAGCACCCAGAAAGGGAGGAGAAAACGAACGTTTGAGGAATCATTTGAGGCGAATGGAAGAGGATAAGTTAGCTAGGAGAATAATGGACTTGGTCATGGAGGGTAAGAGAAGTAGAGGGAGGTCAAGAACACAATGGTTAGATTCAGTTTCTAATTTCTTAAGGCTGGAGATATAGAACTAAACAAATAGAGGATTGTGGCGGAGTTTAGTAAATTCACAAAGACTTTGACTCAAGCTGAAAAGCATAACAGTCTGTAATGAAGATGTACCGCGTGAGCAGAATAAAGCGGAACCGCTCCATCCTGTGAGCGGGAATTCCTGAGTGAGTAAGACGACCGGCGCCAGGTTTCAGTCTTTGTTGAACGTTTGCAAACGTAGCGCGTGTTTCGTTGGTGACATCAGTACAGTGTGTGAATTCAGTGAAATGGCTCAGGTGGCTCAGTCGGGTATGCGTATTCCGTTCCTCAACGTCCCATACGTCCATTCATAAAGTGCGAGGGCCGTAAGGAGATTATTTCAAGAGAAGTTTCTTGATGTTCAAGTTCCAGGTCGGACTCCGATTCATAGATTAGTAAATAAATTCTTGATAAGAAACGTAATAAAGCACGCAGAGTACTCACACAAGAAACTGTGGGTAACGTTGGTAAGGCTTTGGAAAGGTTCCCCATAAAATCACTTCGACAACTTGCTCAAGAAATGGACATTTCCTATGCTTCTGTTCGAACGGCTACAAAGTTGCTGAAGTCAGGGCCGTATACAATTACTGCACTGCAGAGAACTTACACCGGGTGACCCTGCATTACGAATGCGATTTTGTAAATGGGTTTTGAATGCGATACATGACGGAGACATTGACCCTAACGCAATGTTCTTTTCAGAAGGGAGGCAGTTTCAAAATCTCCTGGCGTGATATAAGTGAGTACTAATATTTCTTGTGTTGTTTATTTGTTTGTTTATTGTTTGTTTTTTGTTAGTAATAGCTTACGCGACAATGTATTTACTGCGGACTTCCAGTCACGCACCTGCCGCGTGCAAGCTGCAGTTCCGGGCTGCAGGACCGGTTCCGCTTTATGTTGCTCACCCTGTATGTATAAACAATCATTTAGTGTTCCTTATAATTTTATTAGTTGAAATAGTACTTACATTGAACGTCTAGGAGCAGCGAGGCGTTGAGTGGTTGTGGGAGAGTCACATGATAAACAAGGCACGTGATGGTGGCGTTGTGGTGGGCTCGAAGAACTCTGGTGAGTCTGGCCTCACTGCGCACATGTTGGTGAGGATCCTCGCTGGTGGTGGTGTTGAGTACCAGAGGAGGAGCTGGGTTACTCAGTAAGAGTCTCCAACTAACTTTAGGAGCAGGATGTCCGCCCTCAACGACACACCAGACACTGAGGGCTGCATCCTCAACCACCGGCAGGAACACATTACCAGGATCAAGTCTTCGGCCATCTACCTCGAAGTACAGAGACTTCGGCGGTTCTGAAACAAACAAAAAAACAACCTAATTTCGTCTTCAGAGCTCCTAACCATAATTAAAATAATAATAATAATAGGACCTGCACTACTCCACAGCATTCATTATAAATAGGTCAGATAACTCGTCTTGAGATGCACGTCGTAGTTATATTGTATTTCCTGCCCTTTTCAATGGTTTTATGAACATTTACTAAGAAACGCGTTATGGTGTGCCGGAGTTTGAAGTCAGAATTCAACCATTCTGACGTCATCGAGCCGTCTGTTTGGTAAAACTCTATCCATATAGTCCCCATTCACTTTATTTTATCCTGCATTTCTTGATGTAAAGCTTGATATTGTGTCGCAGAAGGCAAAGGTATTTTTAATCGCACTTCTTCTATATAGGGAGGGTATCTCGTGAGCACATAGGTTACTCTCGAAGGAGCGTTCTATGCCAGGCAGAGAACTTTTTTTACGATACATGGCCTTCAGTCTTTCTGGTGTAGCTAGATTATCCTCCGATGCATAATGTCTAAAGCGTATGTCATGATGGGGGTCTGTTAGTACGTCCACTTTTTCTCTTAACAGCATGTGAGTTATTAGGACTGCTCTTCCATCTGTTGAATATATTTGAAGGCTGGAAAAGGTTAGAGAATCAAAGAGTATCTAGCAGGGAGTAGTATTCTTCTGTTATCAGAGGAAATGTATACTCTCTGGCTTAACAGGTAGTAATCAAACATAGCTGCATGAAATGGCATTACTAAGGATGACAATCACACGTATCAGAATATTAATTAAAGTGCTAGTCGCTTAGCAACCTGCTAAGTACAGAATGTATTGCGGGTTAGGGTAAGTCTCCTCCTGTAAGTATTGGAGTAATCATTATTTTAATGATCTGATTTTACGATTACTCAAAGCTGACTGAAGTTAGATACCTATGAATGGCTCGTGATTCACCGGTAGCTGATTCCGGAGAGAACAAAAGAAGAATGAAGCAAATTGGTCCAGTGGAAGGGAAGGACGGATTTTCCTACGCTGCTTTTAGTAAACTCTTTTTCATATGTGAATAATAATAATAATAATAATAATAATAATAATAATAATAATAATAATAATAATAATAATAATAATAATAATTGTTACGGAGTTATCCGTGGAAGTCAGAGGTGAAAGAAGGTGCGGGCTGGAATGGGTCTAACTACAAGTCCGAAAGATGAATTTAAAATTTAAATAAAGGTTATATTTTCAATAGACAACAAGAGTTAACAAAAGTTTACATAGAATTTGAAACTTAACAAGTCTTATATTAACAGCTACCGGATAAAAGTTATATTTTTCTTGGATTGCTCTCAAAGCTGTCTGAGAGTCGCTCAATATTTGCGCAGTACAACTGTGTTTTTTAATCCACATAACTGCCTGTTGTATAGCGCACAATTCGGCTTGAAAGACTGAACATGAGGGAGATAGTCTAAATTTTTTTAAAGAAGTATTAAAATGTACATATGATAAAATGACATTTACAATAAGATACAAAAGTTGAAAACTAGAAAAGCGGCTGGAATTGATACGTCTTCTGGGGATATACTAAAGACAGTAGGTTGGGATATAGTAACATTTTCTGAAATACTTATTTGATTATTGTTTGCATGAAGGAGCTATACTAAATGAATGGAGAGTTGCTATATTAGCCCCTGTGTATAAAGGAAAGGGTGGTAGACATAAAGCTGAAAATTACAGGCCAGTATGTTTGACATGCCTTGCATGTAAGATTTGGGAAGTCGTTCTTTCTGATTATATTAGACATGTTTGCGAAATTAATAATTAGTTCGATAGAAGGCAGTTCGGTTTTAAGAAAGGTTATTCCACTGAAGCACAACTTGTAGGATTCCAGCAATATATAGCAGATATCTTGGATTCAGGAGGTCAAATGGACTCTATATCTCGATTGACCTGTCTAAAGTATTTGAGAGGGTGGATCATGGGAGACTACTGGGAGAAATGAGTGCAACTGGACTAGACAAAAGAGTGACTGAATGGGTTGTTATATTTTTAGAAAATAGACTTCAGAGAATTAGAGTAGGCGAGGCTTTATCTCACCCTGTAATAATTAAGAGGGGAATTACTCAAGGCAGTATTATTGGACCTTTATGTTTTCTTATACTGTATTCCCATATAAAGTATATGAGTAAAGAAGTGGAATCGGAGGTAAGGCTTTTTGCAGATGATGTTATTCTGTACAGAGTAATAAATAAGTTACAAGATTGTGAGTAACTGCAACGTGACCTCGATAATGTTGTGAGATGGACAGTTGGCAATGGTATGATGAAAAACGGGGTTAAAAGTCAGGTTGTGAGTTTAACAAATAGGAAAAGTCCTCTGTTTTAATTACTGCGTTGATGAGATGAAAGTTCCTTTTGGGGATCATTGTAAGTATCTGGGTGTAAATATAAGAAAAAATCTTCATTGGGGTAATCACATAAATGGGATTGTAAATGAAGGGTACAGATCTCTGCACATGGTTATGAGGGTGTTTAGGGGTTGTAGTAAGGATGTAAAGGAGAGGGCATGTAAGTCCCTGGTAAGACCCCAACTTGAGTATGGTTCCAGTGTAGGGACCCTCACCAGGATTGCCTGATTCAAGAACTGAAAAACAAAAACAAAGGAAAGCAGCTCGATTTGTTCTGGGTGATTTCTGTCAAAAGAGTAGCGTTACAAAAATGTTGCAAAGTTTGGCCTGGGAAGAATTGGGAGAAAGAAGAGGAGCTGCTTGACTAAGTGGTATGTTCCGAGCTGCCAGCGGAGAGATGGCGTGGAATGACATTAGTAGACGAATAAGCTTTAGTGGCGTTTATAAAAGTAGGAAAGAGCACATTATGAAGATAAGGTTGGAATTCAAGAGGACAAACTGGGGCAAATATTCATTTATAATAAGGGATTCCGTATGTGTTAAAAGAAGTACTTGCAGAATTTAGAATGAAATGTTTTTAGACCTGTAATGAATTCACGGAACCCGCGATAGAGATCCCAGAGTAGTAAATTGAAACTAGCTTTGCATTATATCAAAGTAGCCATCTCGAGGTTCCTGGGTGTAAAGGACAGCACCTTGCAAAACATCGAGAAACGGCTCTCCACATAAGGGGAAGTACTTGAAGTAAATGAGATCTTCCTATTCAGAAAACACTCGCATCAAAACCTGTTCCTTTCAGTATCCCACTTATCTTGCACATAATTTGATATCTGTGGTTTCTTCAATCATTAGTTTAATTTTTCATTTCATTTTCTATCGTACTACAGAAAAGATGCTTAAGAGGTAATGATGATTCGATCTGAGAATGGGCGGTACAAATGTAGGCGAAAGAAGCGCAAGTAGCACAAACTAAACCTCAAGACCTAATAATGCCTAAGAAAGGAACAATGAGAAAGGCAAAGAAGGACAAATAAAACAAATAAAACGCACCATTTTCTGGCCTACAATGACCCAGAATGAACAAATGGACACTCAAGGAAAGAAGTACTTTTTCTCAACTGTCGGGCCTTAATAATCACTCACGTAGGGCCAGTATTATAACAGAGGTTTAAACTGTGGGTTCACTTTAAAATTCGGTTTATCTCTTACTCGCGTATTATAAAACTTAACCTTAAGTTTAACTAGAGATTAATTTTACTGCCACTCATCTACCATTTAAACTGAAGTTTAACCTTACAACATGGCAGAACGAATGGATCTTGAAGATTCTTTTGAGGTGTTTGAAGAAATACTAAGCAATGACGAAGAAGTGGTTCAAATTATTGAACGAGCACGGGCACAACGAGTTTTCCGAGCAAGGGGTCGTCACTTTCATATATGGAATGAAAAATAATGTTAAATAGGTTTAGGCTTGCAAAACAGACTTTCGTAACCCTATTTCAGCAAATTGGTGCTAGAAAAAACATGCAACGAAAAGGTAAGAATGTAAAAATGTTTTGAACTCTTTGAATGTCAAAAGTGTAAATTTTAGAAAATAAAGTAACTTCCTTCTATTTCATAAATCATGCTGTAGAACCCCTCAGTCAGCTACTAATAGCATTGCAGTTTTATGCCTCCCGTAGTATGTTTATTAAAATGGGAGATTTTGGAGGAATTCATAAGGCCACTGTTTCACGGACTATATAAATATTTCTGTACTAATTGCACAAACAATTCTATTTCCTTACAAGTAAAATTCGGACAACGTCTATTGCTTTTATCCGCCATTTTACCTACAACAAGTAAACAAAACATTATCGACAGTCATTTTTTCTGGCAAGTCACTGCTACCAAGATCGTATATTTCCTTCTTCACCTCAGTTTAACTTACGCTGGTCATTATAAGACTCAACATAGGTTTAAACTCAAGTTACAGTTTTACTCAATCTTCAGTTTAAACCCTCATTATAATGCCGGCCCTTAACAACACAGAGAATCTGAAAACCGATTTCATAACTTTGCCTTTCTGACTATTAAGTATCATAATACTTGTTAATTAGCTTGTCTCACCTCGTTCTACAGCGGTGACAGTTGTGTCATCCTGGCAAACATCCTAGAGAGGAGCATGTAAATTACATGTCAACATCAATGTTCACACACAGTTCATTACGTGCTATTCATATTTGCAATGCAGATTTTCCTACGTCTATAATGCGACATAACTTTGTAATGGCGCTTGAATGTACCCTAGGGCGGTAACAAATCACATTTACCGCGCCATTATCATTCATAATCAAAACTGAGGGAAATACTAAATGAAAGCTCAGGATCAATTGAATGGGTGCTCGCGAAAACGGGCTAACCAACATTATGTCAGAACAGAAATAAATAAATAAATAAATAAATAAATAAATAAATAAATAAATAAATAAATAAATAAAAAAATAAAAAAATAAATCAACTCTATTAATGTCAAGAAACATAAACTATACCATAAAAGTAATATTTTTCATTAATTTATCTCAATGTAGTACCTTTAAATTATCAATAGCATATAATAGAACTGTATTAAAAATGCTTGGAAAAATGGGAATAAAAAAACTGAAGAAAATTGACTTTTGAATGACGCAGCTATAAATAATAGTTTACCTTAAATTCGTAACCAAACTTTATTTTATGATCATACAATACATACAATACGAAAACAAGTGTTTTATATACAGTAAACTCGATATAAATATGCTGCAGACTTATTTTGGGATATAACACAACTTTCCCTCATGGGACTATGATCAAGTCATATGGGTCGTATTCTAATGTATCGGAAAAGGTTTCCTCAGCCACTTCTTGGCCATTGTCAGCCGTCAGTTCTCTGTAATAATGGCGATATCTTGGAGGGACATATTCAAGCAGCTCAAGCTTTGCTGGCATTATTGGCCTTTGTTAATGTCATCACAATCATATTCCTCAATACTTCTATTCTTCTTTTGTATTTTCCTTTTCCAGGTATTAGCACGTATTATACGTTTTCAGTAATTATCCACGTAAAAATCAACATTATTTTCATCTGCATCGGTGATATTACCACCTGACGAAGTCATTTTTGTTTTGATAGTAAACACTCAGGATGGCCAACGCAATCCAGAGAGCGAGTTCCTGTTTCGTCACATATTTCAGCGTCAAATGAGGTGAAATGAGAGTTTTTAAAATACTGGACTGAATTGGCAGTTAGTTATAGTATATAGAACACTTCTCACCCATACCCACTAGCATATGTAGGAATAAGGTTTGCTAACCTAAGTAGGCCTATACAGCAACACCTCTTGAGTAAAAATCTGATAGCCCGATTTTGCAATAACAAAATTAGTCTAAATAAAATGGCATAAAATTGAAAACTTTGTATTTCATCACACAGGATTTCCTCATGTTTGCCCAATTCACGGAATTCCTTATGAGTGGTAGTCAAATCTCTTTTAGGAAACAATCCTAAGAATTAATATTCTTCTTCTTGCTTCGGATGGGTCTACTTTGCACCACGGTTGTTCAACTGTTGGGTTATGATCATCGCACAGTATTGTGGCATTTTGTTCCGGTGTAACTCATTCCTTTCATCTGTCCAGGAGGTACATTTCTTCTAATTTGGTTCTGGGTAGGGGACGTGATATCCATTCGTCAAGCACCAGTGGTCCTCACGTGCGGCAGTTTACGCGGGTGGTAACATTCCCTCTGCGGTATTGAAAATCCACCTTCGACACTGTTGACCTCGGAATCCCGAATTCACGTGTACTCTCCGCAATGCTATGACCCATGATCATCCCACGTTCAAAGTCGGTTGACGCGCGACGTATTGCCATCTTCACGACACTGGTGTCTGTGACAGACTGCTCAGCTACGCCGCAGCTAGCCACAACGCTCAGGGGTCATGCGGCAGCCCCTTTCCGTGACTTTTGGCCTCTCCGTTTACCACTAACTATGTTAGAAGATAAACTGAAATTTCTTTCACCTGCCATAATGGAGTCTGGAATAGACAATATTTTCGTGGCTAGCGGAGCAAGTCTTGGATATTCTGCGCTGTTGCTAGCTATGCAACAGGATAGTCATCAGAAAGGCGATCGTTTAATAAATGAATTGTTGTAATAAGAATATCAACAACATTTATTCCTCCATAGTCTGCGTCACCAATAACTCGTTTTTGACATTGATCTAGGAACCTATTCCCGAAGCAACCGTAAAGGGACGAAGGTCTGTCGCACACATTTTGACGCACTTCTGCGTAATGTTTTGTTTGATATGATGTCATATGGTATTTGGTGGACACACTTTACATACGGGTATTTTCATATGTCAATAAGGAAGCACAACATTTACAGGGCAAATAATATATCCTACACGTTGACCGTTCGCTGTTGTTCCTATGGTCGTAATACTCAAAGAAGAGTTCTGACATTTCTCCGAGGGAGATCTGTTAAAATCTGTCTGGGTGAGAAAAAGGGAGTAGGTGGTATGGTTGCCATGGAAACGTGTGCGGGTCCACTGCTGTTGCCATGGAGATAAGCCTGCTGGCCAGCTCGTGTCGCTTCGAGTTGCCAATCCTCGCACTTCTGAGCGGTCTGAATGAATTAACGAGTGAGCCGGAAGCGAGGGGAAGGTGAAAGGAATGCAGGAATGTGGCAACACCGCGCATTAGCACGTGCAATGTTCCTCCCTCCAGCTTTATCTATCTGAATGATTCTTTCAATTTTACGGGTATAGTAAAAAGTATTGTCACACTTCCTTGTTCATCCATTCTCAATTTAGTAATCCATATTTATTCCTTTCAGGTTTTGTTTTCACCCTGTCTTTGGACTCCTGTTCCATGTTCGCAACAAATGTCGTAGTGACTGCGAATGTGTCAGTCGGACCGAATGTGTTGCGATCGCTCAGACTGTCGACCGTCAAGCAGTCGGTCACGTCACGCTCACTAGCGAAGCAGGAATTAACTGCACGACTATCTTCGTTCGACCGAGGAATGCAGACCTTTACCATGACTAATGTGGTCATGACTTCCACGTACAGTGAGATGGATGCGTTTTACAACATGACCCGTAGTTGTCACCCATTGTGCCAGTTGCTCTCACGCTCCCCATTACCCTCTTCCTTCTCATGCTGACATGAACTTGCATACAGCACTATGCAATGGTAAGCACATGGCTGGTCCCAGATAGCGCAGTGGGTCAGCTGAAGGCTACAAAATTCGTGCCTACTATAACAGCGAAGTTTGGAATTTTGGCGTGAAGGATTCCTTCTTGTTCCCGAGTGCATACAACATGCTCACTTCAGGCGTTTGGTCAAGCTAAATTCGATGCTAAATGCTTCAACCCATTCTCACATGGCACATTATTCACATGCGTCAAGGGAACACAGGAGCTTCATTCTTGAGACAGCGATTCGGTGTGGCGTTTCGCCTAGGGCTGCTCAGAGATGAACACAGCAATGGCAGCTGTCAAAGGACATTGGACGTCTACCGGGCACTGGTTTGGAGCGAGTTTCTACTAGAGAAGACCACAGCAGGTTAGTTGAAACGTCGCAGGAGAACCCGTTCTTAATCTCGGCCGATCCCTTGCAGGCGACCATTTATTGGGATGTCCATTCGTGATCCGTAAACGATCACGAGGAAGCGGACACCGGATAAACCGATGGTCGATCAGTGCTTCTTTGCCGAGATGGAGTTAAATCGTAATTCAGTCATGTGACCTTCTCTGATGAGACTGCTTTCACTTCAGTTTACGCAGCCCTGATTCTCACCTCGACAGGCTGGTACGCTCTCTCGCTTAAGAGGAGTCAAGACAGAAATATTACTGTTTTTTTACCATGACTGGCCATTTTAGCATTCGTGAGGCAGCGATTCGGCGCAGGGCTGCTCAGAGATGGGTGCAGCAATTGCAGGTGTCACAGAACAATGGGCGTCTATCAGGCACTGGTTTAGGGGGAGTTTCTGCTAGGGAAGACCACAAGAGGTTACTTGATATACCCGAATTAAATTCCCTTTCAGACCCCGTTGACAGTTTTGTCCCAACAGCATTTTTAAAGGTGTAGATGGCGAATTTAAAGGGTAGCGGCACAACTTATCTTTTGGACTACCATTTCAACACTCGGGCTGGAATATACACTGACTGACAGAGCAAATGCAACACCAAGAAGGAGTGGTCAGAACTTTATGCCAATTGCAGGGTAGAATGACGTCACTGAGGTATGCTCATGATGTGAAATGCGCCGCTGTGCTGCGCACGTAGCGAACGATAAATGGGACACGGCGTTGGCGAATGGCCCCCTTCGTACCGTGATTTCTCAGCCGACAGTCATTGTAGAACGTGTTGTCGTGTGCCACATGACACGTGTATAGCTAAGAATGCCAGGCCGCCGTCAACGGAAGCATTTCCAGCAGACAGACGACTTTACGAGGGGTATGGTGATCGGGCTGAGAAGGGCAGGTTGGTCGCTTCGTCAAATCGCAGCCGATACCCATAGGGATGTGTCCACGGTGCAGCGCCTGTGGCGAAGATGGTTGGCGCAGGGACATGTGGCTCGTGCGAGGGGTCCAGGCGCAGCCCGAGTGACGTCAGCACGTGAGGATCGGCGCATCCGCCGCCACGTCAACCGCCATTCTTCAGCATGTGCAAGACACCCTGGCTGTTCCAATATCGACCAGAACAATTTCCCGTCGATTGGTTGAAGGAGGCCTGCACTCCCGGCGTCCGCTCAGAAGACTACCATTGACTCCACAGCATAGACGTGCACGCCTGGCATGGTGCCGGGCTAGAGCGACTTGGATGAGGGAATGGCGGAACGTCGTGTTCTCCGATGAGTCACGCTTCTGTTCTGTCGGTGATAGTCACCGCAGACGAGTGTGGCGTCGGCGTGGAGAAAGGTCAAATCCGGCAGTAACTGTGGAGGGTCCTACCGCTAGACAACGCGGCATCATGGTTTGGGGCGCTATTGCGTATGATTCCACGTCACCTCTAGTGCGTATTCAAGGCACATTAAATGCCCACCGCTACGTGCAGCATGTGCTGCCGCCGGTGGCACTCCCGTACCTTCAGGGGCTGCCCAATGCTCTGTTTCAGCAGGATAATGCCCGCCCACACACTGCTCGCATCTCCCAACAGGCTCTACGAGGTGTACAGATGCTTCCGTGGCCAGCGTACTCTCCGGATCTCTCACCAATCGAACACGTGTGGGATCTCATTGGACGCCGTTTGCAAACTCTGCCCCAGCCTCGTACGGACGACCAACTGTGGCAAATGGTTGACAGAGAATGGAGAACCATCCCTCAGGACACCATCCGCACTCTTATTGACTCTGTACCTCGACGTGTTTCTGCGTGCATCGCCGCTCGCGGTGGTCCTACATCCTCCTGAGTCGATGCCGTGCGCATTGTGTAACCTGCATATCGGTTTGAAATAAACATCAATTATTCGTCCGTGCCGTCTCTGTTTTTTCTCCAACTTTCATCCCTTTCGAACCACTCCTCCTTGGTGTTGCATTTGCTCTGTCAGTCAGTGTATTTGCCTTCTACTAGGTATACGCTGTGCATAAGAGGAGAGAGAAGTCTGAAGGCGTAGTTTACAGTTCAGAGCAGTTTAAAAGCAAGTATGTTTCTTAAAGTTTCAATTGCATATTTTCTAGCTTAATATATTATCAGCTCATTGCAATGTATAAAATACTCCTTGCAACAGATTTCTTAACAGATACATCTGAAATTTTCAGATAATGTTTCAATATGTGCAGGAATTAAAAGTAGTTCTGACATTTATAATCAGTTGAATATTACGTTAATATTTTTGCTCCTAAAATAGCACACAAACTAGAATTATGTCTATTGCATCAATAATGAAACAGTGAAAAACAACGAGTTATTATTTAAGTACATAAGTATTTTGACAATTCTGCCAATTCATAGCCCAAAAATAGTGAAAAATGTGCCGCATGGTGCATTTTCCTTGCAACTTATAAAAATACAAATTATTTCTTCATAACTTTGGAAGAAATGCACTAAATAACTCCAAATATTGTGTGGTGCTATACCATAATAATATACGCTTGTGTTTTAAATTTCGTTGTGATTGATGATACATTGTAGAAGTTCCTAATTTAAGTCATTATTCTTCTTAATATTGTATGGCTGTGCGTGCCACGTAACATATTTCCACCTCTACAACAGACGTTCTAGGAACCAGTGATAATAAACTACGACCTCATTGCAGCATTCGGGGTGGAAATGCAAAGACTGTTACTACAGAGGAGCCAAACAATAGAGTATAGGAGTCCAGTAAAATGAAAGCCAATACTAGTATTCGAACCATGTATCCCCTACACCCCACCAAGTACTTCACATAGAGTTGCACATGCCAAACTTTGTCCTTACTTAACATACTTATTTAACCATTCTGGCAGTTTCTCCTCCATTTCATTGTATTCATTTACGTCATTCTGATATGCGGATAGTTACATTGTTTACAGACGGACGTATTCCGTCATGAACGTGTCGTTTGATAGTAAGCGAGTTACATTAATTTTTGTTGTAGCTGTATCGCCTCACCTGAGGAAGGTGATGCTCGATACAGGAGTTTACATTTTTCTTGCCTTAATCTTTCATTGTTCAACTGTACATATGAGAATCCTTTGGCCGTAAGGTACGAAATAAAAACAAAGAAGAAGCGAGTAATAGGTTATAGTGCATTTTTGGCTGCTTCTATATCAAAACTAACGACACAAAAACATATAATCTGAAACAATTATTCATGGATCTCATTCAGAAAGCCAAGCCTGTTATTATTCTATTGTTGACCAAGACGACCAAATCTTAAAAATGGAGCAAATTTAACAACATAATCAACTTGTAGGATTCCAGCAAGTTCTAGCAGATACGAGGGCGAATCAAATAGTAAGTTACACTAGATGACCGCGAGAGCACGCTGTGTGTCAGGCCGATGCGGAACAAGCTACAGTAGCTGCTGACACGTCCCATAGGAATGTTGATGTGGTATCCCGTCGTGTTGTGCGTGCATGGCGCGTCAACTGGATGTTCTCTCCAAATTCGAGGTGCGTACAGCGATCGGATTTCTATGGGCTAAACGGCTCAATTGCACGGAAATTCATCGTGAAATCACTGCTGTATATGGTGAGCGTGCAATTTCTCGCCCAGGTTTTGTAAAGTGGTGTAAGCAGTTTTGACGCTGGGCGCACGGATCTCACGGACGAATATCGCGAAGGAAGGCCCGCAACGTCCAGTACCGTTGCAAATGTTGACCGTGAGGATGGGATCATTAGAGAGAATTGGGGCATAACACGACAGGAAATTGTCAGCATGCTGAACAATTCGTATGGCCGTGTGTTCTCCATTGTTCAGCAGCACCTTGGATTTCGTAAACTGTGTCAAAGATGGACCACACGTCTGCTCATAGTTGATCACAAGAGACAACGTTTCCAATCGTCAGTGGCATTTTCTATGTATTCTGTGGAGGGCAACGAGTTTCTGCGGCGAATAATCACAGGGGATGAATCGTGTGTCCACCACTTTACTCCCAAAACAAAGAGAACACCGGTGGAATGGGTGCACACGACATCGCCACCAAAAACAGAAGGCCTAGGTCGAACCTTCAGCAGGAAAGGTACTGGCGACTGTGTTCTTGGATATGGAGGGTGTGGCGCACGTGGAACTTATGCTGATAGGCATGGCAATGAACTCAGAACCGACCATCATGGGTACATAAAAAAAAATTAGAGGCCGGCATGTCGCAAAAAGATTTTCTTTTCACTGCATAAAAGAAGGGAGGTCGAGACATCACATCCCGCCTCCCTTGGGATGCGTATATGGCTTCGTATTGTCAAAAGTTGAACTGATTGCGTAAGGCAATTAAAGAAAAGCAGCGGGAAAGAAATGAGCGCCGGTGTTGTTTGCAACAGCTCACACAGTATGGCAACATCCCCCATACAGTCAAGACTAACACGTGTTCGGTAAGCTGAAAAAGGATCTCGGTGGACGACGATGAGGAGGTGAAAGCAGCTGGTTACATAGCGTTAGAGGTGATTTCTACGGAGCCGGGATCGAAAATTGGTTGACCGTTCCCAGAAATGTTTACATCTCTTGAAGACTACAGTATGTAGAAAAGTGAACTTATATTGTATGTTGTCATAGCCGTGTTGCCAATGTGTAGGTGGTTTCATAAATGGCCATACTTTTTGATTCGCCCTCGTATTTTATATTCAGGAAACAAATGAGTTGTATCCCGATTTACCTAAACAAAGACATTAGATAGGGTAGATCACGGGAGACTACTGGGAAAAATTAGGGCTGGACTAGACAAATGAGTGATTGAATAGGTGGAGATAGGAGATACAACTCAGAGAATTAGAGTAGGTAAACTATTATCTGATCACGTAATCATTAAGGGGGAATAACTCAAGGCAGTATTATTGGCCCTTTACGTTCTCTTATACAGTGAATTTTTCTCAACAGTTGGCCGGCAGGCGCGCCCCGCTTATCTCCCTCCCGTCGACTCACCACTTCCCGTTACACAATGCAGCCCGCACTTCGCAGTTCATGTCCGTGCTTAAGTGTTGATCTGTCGCTCCAACTATTCTCAAGTTATGAAGTGTTACTGCGGGGTATAATTCTCGTGTACACGGTGGAGGAAAGGGTATGTATGTACGACAATTATGTGAAAACAGAGTCTTGCAGGAAAGTCGTTAGGTGATTTGTAACACGATTTCCAGGTGTACGCCCTTAAAGAGAGACGGAATGCAAACTCGTTAACAAACTGAGACGAACTGGTTCTTTACTCGATAAGAAGCAAAGTGTTAAAAAATATGTACCTAACGAGGAAAAGTAAATGAAGTGACAGAAAGGTTATAACATTCCCCTACAAAATCCCTAACACAACTTGGGCAAGAAGCTCGGGTTTCTAAGAGCTCAACATGGCATCATCATCATCCAGGTATTCTGCCTTATGGCAGGTCTTGTCATGGGATGAACCTCTTCCACTTTTGCCTGTCCTGCAGGCTACGAAAGTGTTAAAATATTAAAATAGCCTCAATCACGGAAGGAGAATTTACGCATGTGAATAGGAGTTTCCTAAGACGATGCCAGAATTGTATGGATACGCGAGGAGAACATTTCAAACATCTCCTGTCATAAGGTACGAGCTTATTTTCTTAATGTCATCCACGGATAAAGTGAGCGATGTGCTGTCCCTGTTGCTCTGGCGCGGAGCGGGCAGTGATGAGTCGCCACCACCACCACCATCACTGTATATGAGTAAAGAAGTGGAATCAGTGTTAAGGCTTTTCGCGGACAAAATTATATTGCATAGAGTTACAAAATAGTGAGCGAATGTAAAAAGGGCCTCGACAATGTCGTGACATGGACAGTAGGCAATGGTACGATGATAAACGTAGTTAAAAATCAGGTTGTCAGTTTCGCTAATAGGAAAAGTCCTCTAAGTTTTAATTACTGCGTTGATGGGGTGAACGTTTCTTGCGGGGATCATTGTAAGTATCTAGGTGTTAATATACAGGAAGATCTTCATTGCGATAAAAACATAACGGGGATTATAAATAAAGGGTACGGATTTCTGCACATAGTTATGAGGGTATTTAGGGCTTGTTGTAAGGATGTATAGGAGAGGACGTATAAGTCTGTGGTAAGACCCCAACTAGAGTATGGCTCCAGTTTATGGGACCCTCTCCAGGATTACTTGATTCTAGAAATCGGAAACATCCGAAGGAAAGCAGCTCGGTTTTTTCTGGGTGGTTTCTGACAAAAGAGCAGCGTTACAAAGTTCAAGCTAGGAAGATTTTGGTGAAAAGAGACGAGCTGCTAGACTAGGTGGTATGTTCCGAGCTGTCAGCGGAGAGATGGCGCGGAATGACATTAGCAGACGATTAATTAGTTTGAGTCGAATTTTTAAAAATCGGAAAGATCACAGTATAAAGTTGGAATTAACGAAGAAAAGCTGTGGCAAATATTCGTTTATAGAAAGGCATTTTTTTCTGCAAGTTGCTTTACATCGCACTGACACAGTTAGGTCTTATGGCGACGATGGGACAGGAAAGGGCTACAAGTGGGAAGGAAGCTGCCATGGCCTTATTTATAGGAAGGGATTGGAATAATTAACCAAGGGAGATGTTAAATAAATTTCCAATCGTTTGCAATTAATTATGAAAAGACCTGGTAAACAACAGATGGGGAATGTGGGAACTGAGAGACTGCCCTAAATGTAGATTAGTGGTGATTGATTGATTGATTGATTGATTGATTGATTGATTGATTGATTGATTGATTGATTGATTGATTGATTGATTGATTGATTGATTGATTGATTGATTGATTGATTGATTGATTGATTGATAATAATGCTATTTGCTTTACGTCCCACTAACTACTCTTTTACGGTTTTCGGAGACGCCGAGGTGCCGGAATTTAGTCCCACAGGAGTTCTTTTACGTGCCAGTAAATCTACCGACACGAGGCTGGCGTATTTGAGTACCTTCAAATACCACCGGACTGAGCCAGGATCGAACCTGCCATGTTGGGGTCAGAAGGCCAGCGCCTCAACCGTCTGAGCCACTCAGCCCGGCTGATTGATTGATTGATTGTATGATTGATTGATTGATTGATTGATTGATTGATTGATTGATTCCTTTCACCACGATCAGTACTCCCCCACCTACCATTCGTATACTGTCTCTACGATAAACACTCCTGTTTCGTGAGAAAATTAGTATTCTTTGACCTGAAATTATCCTACCTGTCTCCCACAACCTTTCGCCTTCCTTCCCCTCGCTCTTGCCAACCTACCGTATCCTGTAAATTGACTGAGAGAGACCTCTCCTCATTCCTGTCCTTCATTACAGATCTCCCCCAACCTCGCTATTTCTTCCCTCATCTTTCTCAATTCCTACTCACACCCACAGTCCTTACACCTGCCTCTCTCACCAAGATTACCAAGATTGATTGATTTTTACTCATTATCGTTAATAATGCAGTAATGTTACTTACTATCATAATAACAACCAAAATCTTCACTTAATTTTAGATTTTATGAAGTAAAATGAACTCACCTGTAACAATAAGATTGACCGCTTGTCCATATCTTAAGACTTGCCCCGTTTCTGGATCAATTTCCTCACACTGCCATAAGCCGCCATCCTCTAACCTCACGTTGGCGATATGTAGCTGTCCGTTAAGAGGATCTTGTAAATAGCGGTGGGCCAGCGCCTGCACTGTAGTATCGTCCACGATCAGCTGATCACTGTGCCGCCATGTTGGATTAATTCTAGGCCTCGAGTCTTTGTACAGATCGCACCGAAGTCGCGCATCGTGATGTAGGCGGACCATCACGTCCATTGGAGGTAGCGCTGTTGTTGTTATTAAGAATGTTGTAGTTTCCTCCGTTGTGGTGTTAAGGGTAACTTCGGGGTCACCTCCTGCTAAGGTGGAGTCGTGCTGAATGTGACGGAGGGTGTGCGTGTTCAAGCTGTCGTTTGGACCTGCAACAAGACAGAAATAGTTTTATTGTCGGTGGACAATAGACACTCTATGTAATGTTACTGCATTGCAGGCTACTTCCTGCGGCAAGTGGTAATATCGGTATCCAATGATCGCCGGGTCAAAACCGATAGCGGTACAATTTTCTAAGTTATATGCCCATATCTCATATAGTCATTCCAAACTATCAAACCAGACAAATTTCCAAAAAAGTTTCTTGCTAATGCAAACATACTAATACGAAGTGCTCTTAAGGAAATTCTTCAGATACCTGCAGACGTCCCCAACGGAATGGTCTACATTGAGAAAAAGTATACGGGCCTGGGGCTCTTCTGAGTCACTTCAGCACATTAACATCTGTAAGGTAGCATTAAGCTCAGGTAACGAATACATCCATGCTTCAAGAAATCTGAAAGAAGAAATAACTCTCTCACTACAATCCCTCAAAGTCCCTCCATCTGACAATTTGCTACATCCACGCCTAGAAATAACAGATGCCAGAAAAGTGAGAAGAGTACTGAGAGAAAGGACATTCAGTGAGTGGTGTAACTTGTAGCAGAAAGGAATAGGAGTATGTTTATACAACGAATATACTCCTGCCAACTCCTGGATTTAAGACCATCAAGGCTTGTCATATAGCGAATGGCGTGAGGCAATTAACAAAATCGGTGATAATCCGTCACCTTGCCTGTCCGAGATTTACTCACGGAATTTAAGTTTGGAGATGGTTTCCGTTAGTGTTTGAGTTTTTATTATTATTATTATTATTATTATTATTATTATTATTATTATTATTATTATTATTATTATTATATAGGATGTCATAGTAAATCTATTAGTACCTCCCGCCTATACAGTTCTGGAAGTATATTGTGTAGAGACGGTTCAGCATAGGACTAATGTCGTTTAAATGTTATGCTGGACATGAAACATCTGCTCACTGAGTGTCGCTTGTATTCAGGCAGGGAGACGCAGTTAATGAAGTATTTCGTTAAAAGCTTCCCTGCTCTCATGTCTCCAGGCCTCCTGCGCTGTGTCAACTTCAACTGGCGTAGAGGAGGCCATGGGATTGAGCTGTTCTCACTTGTTTCACAGGCGCACTATCACCAGCCAGTCCCAAACAAAGAAGACAGTCGCGTTACGGATTCATAATCAGAGTAAAACTTGGTACTGATCATAATTAACAGCCTGTACACATGGTAGCCGTCCGGCTTCATGGCTAAATGGTTAGCGTGCTAGCCTTTAGTCACATGGGTCCCGGGTTCTATTCCTGGTAAGGTCAGGCATTTTAACAATAACTGGTTAATTCCACTGTCACGGAGGCTTGGTGTACGTGTCGTCTTCATCATAATTTCATCCTGATCACACCGCACGAGTTGGCCGTGCGGTTAGGGGCGCGCAGCTGTGACCTTGCGTCCGGGAGATAGTGGGTTCGAACCCCGCTGTTGAGGATGATTTTCCGTGGTTTCCCATTTTCACACCAGGCAAATACTGAGGCTGTACCTTAATTAAGGCCACGGCCGCTTCCTTCCCACTCGTACGCCTTTCCTGTCCCATCGTCGCCAAAAGACCTTTCTGAGTCAGTGCAAATAAAATCAAGTTCTAAAAAAACTCATCACGACGCGCAAGTCGCCCACGGGTGTCAAATCAAATGAGCCGAACTAGTCCTCGGACACTCCCGGTACTAAATGTCATATGGCATGTCATTTGTTTACCTGGTGAAGTCTGACATCGTAGTTCGCCGGTTCGATTCCCATTGGCGGAAAAGGATTTTAGCATTTTAGAAATAGCTACGCCTATAAAATAGCGCAGGAAGCCTTCATAAAGCACATTTTTGGTCTACGGGAAACGCATGCATCATCGAGGAGAGACGAAAGAAAGGCGACGAGATACCCCCAAGAAATAATGCAGACTGATGCAATGAAGTCAGAAATCTGGAAGGGACCGAATATCAAACTTCGACATCTATATACACGATTCGCTGTCCACGGTTTTCAGGGAAGGATATGCCAGAATGAGGCATTCCATGAACCCAAGGAGGATTGCGTCTGCAAGAAATGCAATACTCCATGCTCTAAATACCATTTAGTGGAATGCGTAAACAGACCTCAATCTCTAATCACAGAAATGACAGAGTGGTGAAAAGCTTCACTGTACACATTGTGTTTAATGAATTAATTAATAATAATGTTGGTTGGATGAATCGCCATCAACAGAATTATATAACCTCGCTCCATACAAGCACTGAGGAGAGTTTTGGAATTTAATCCAGGCTTTTGGCACACAATCTAGTGATTAGAAATTGAATACCACCACCTCCCCAACCCTGTCGGCCAACATTCCGATGGTGAATGATTTGCTTTTATTTGCAATGTGTCAAATATTTAGATCTCTGTTGACGGGAGCTGTCATATACGCATTCTGCAAAGACCTGCAATTTGAACAAGATTGTGAACCACTTTCCATTTATACTTTGTATTAGCCAGGATTCGAACCTCGATTACAATGATGTAGTTACTCCGCTAACACGCCTTTAGAACAAGGAGTAGAATGATGCAGAGGAGAGAAGGACAAACGAGGTGAAGAGTTGAAGGAAAAGGACATCGAAATACGAGAGGAGGAAGGAAAAAATACGAGGAATGAGGAAATAAGGAAAGAAAAAAAATGAGCCAGAAGTTGCTATTAAATATCAGTCTGCGAAGCCCACTGAAATGCATGCACCAACCCACTCTATGAGAGAGTGGGAGATGGATCACAAATATTTCCTAAGTTATCAATCCTGATATTGTCACTCGTGTTTGCCCCATTCGCCTGCCAGTCCCAGACAGTGTTGCCAGGTCTATAAATAAAATATCGTTAGATTGTACGTTAAAATGTCGGGAGTTTTAATGAAAATGTCGATTGTTTCTAGAGCACTGAAATTGTGTAATATAACTATATTAAAGAATGCAAGAGTCATGTGAAGTTATTATTTAAAAAATTACAATTTCATTCACCCTTACTCTGTGGCCAATCTATGCGTCTTCTTCTTCTTCTTCTTCTTCTTCTTCTTTCTCCCCATTCTTCCTGTAGATGTCTTCATTCATCAGGCGTAAAAATTGTGTGCGAAATTCGAAGTCGTAGCAGGATGCAGATTTTGTGTTCTTCTTTGAATGCAGAAGTCCGGAAATCGTTTGAGTGCTGAGTCTATTTCTGGTTTTTGTTTTCATTCCATTGATAGCAGAGGTGTCCGACTCGTTGGTTGAATGATCAGCGTACTGGCCTTCGGTTCAGAGGGTACCGGGTTCGATTCCCGGCCGGGACGGGGATTTTAACCTTCATTGGTTAATTCCAATGGCCTGGGGGCTGGGTGTTTGTGCTGTCCCCAACATCCCTGCAACTCACACACCACACACAACACTATCCTCCACCACAATAACACGCAGTTACCTACGCATGGTAGACACCGCCCACCCTCATCGGAGGGTCTGCCTTACAAGGGCTGCACTCGGCTAGAAATAGCCACACGAAATTATTATTATAGCAGAGGTCTTCTATTGTTTATGACTGAACATTAGTTCTTTCTTTAATTCTCTCGGTAGTTCGACATTTCATTCCAGCCGTTCACATTCCGTAATCCATGAGTTCACGTTTGACCTCGTTTCGCGTTAGATTAATGACTCTAATGTTTATCATGTGTACACGTGCCAGCTGTAGAATTCTCGAGTGTTTCCTGTGAACATAAACACCTCCCTTTTCTCGTTTTTACAACCGACAGCTATTTATTTCCGGACTACGGATCGATACGGCAAATAACTGCCAGCTGTCTAATGGAACGCATACATACCTGGAGTGAACACAGTGTGTCGAATCCCCGATTAGCGATTTCATATCTGGAACCAGTGTTGCCAGGTCCCCCGAAATTTCAGAAAATCTCCCGATTTTGTTGCAACACACCAGAAAATCCGAAAAAAAAAAAAATCCCGAAATATCTTCCAATCCAAATTTAAGTAACATGAATAATAATGATAAATGATATATATATTTGTGCTGAAAAGCTCCTTTTTGCTAGTTGCTTTACGTCGCACCGACACAGATAGGTCTTATGGTGACGATGGGACAGGAAAGAGGTAGGAGTGGGAAGGAAGCGGCCGAGGCCTTAATGAAGGTACAGCCCCAGCATTTGCCTGATGTGAAAATAAGAAACCACGGAAAACCATTTTCAGGGCTGTCGACAGTGGGGTTTGAACCCACTATCTCCCGAATACTGGATACTGGCCGCACTGAAGCGACTGCAACTATCGAGCTCGGTCTGAAAAGCTCTTTCCTCCTGTCACTGTGTGACGGTGTATCCATAACACCATTCGTTAGGTACTTTCCCGCACTCATATTAGGCTCGAATTACGTAATCACTCCCCTCTTATCGAACTCAAAACTCAAGCTTCACTGCATCATTCGAAGGGAAATCCCCGACCCGCACATAATCACATCAGTACGTTAAGTGAGCGAGTCCAGTCAGCAGTGTTGCCAACTTATATTTTCAAGATCCCCTAAATACTACTGAAAATCCGCTAAAATTCCGCCAAGAAATCCGATCTCAAACTAGGTGAATCCCCTACCTCAGGGGTCACACACAGAACAGGCCAGTTCATTAAACGGCCATCCTTCTTAGCATAAATATAAATGCTACTCTCTCACAGTTTCATCATCTGTCGTCATTCGTCAACTAAGAGATAAGTACCCTTTCCCCGCGCATTTACAGATTTATGTTACCATGATGTCATAACATCAAATCCAAATAAAGTGTTTTCCTCATGCGACTGCTAGCTCCTGATAAGAAATACGGAATAGCTCGGAGACAAACTGGAGTACAATTTTTTTTTTAAACGTAAAATGGATGAAACACTAAATCCCGCTCTAATAAATCTAGACCGGGCGAGTTGGCCGTGCGCGTAGAGGCGCGCGGCTGTGAGCTTGCATCCGGGAGATAGTAGGTTCGAATCCCACTATCGGCAGCCCTGAAAATGGTTTTCCGTGGTTTCCCATTTTCACACCAGGCAAATGCTGGGGCTGTACCTTAATTAAGGCCACGGCCGCTTCCTTCCAACTCCTAAGCCTTTCCTATCCCATCGTCGCCATAAGACCTATCTGTGTCGGTGCGACGTAAAGCCAATAGCAAATAAATCTAGAATTCCTCAAAAAAATCCGCTGTCCACTAAATGATATACCGTGTTTCTCCGCCGTCAGTCTTTTAATTCCGCCGAATTTAGCGAAAAACCCGCTAAGTTGGCAACACTGCCAGTCGGTTGATCAGATCATTTCTAGCTGCGTGTTAACAATTATATTCAGGAACTTGACATTGAGTGACGGATATTACGAAATAAAGAGGTGAATGTTGGCAGTTCAGATCCAATAGAATTTTGGAATGCAGTCTGTAAAGTAAAAATGGGAAATTGGTCACAAATGTTTCCTAACTTATCAGTCCTGATGTTGCCACTCGTGTTTACTCTATTCATGTGCAAGTGTTGAAATGATTTTTTCTGCTATCAATGGAATGAAAACAAAAACCGGAAAATAATAGACTCAGCACTCAAACGATTTCCGGACTTCCGCTTTCAAAAAGGAACATAAAATCTGAATCCTGCTACGACTTCGAAATTGGCACGCAATGTTTACGCCTGATGAATGAAGACATCTACAGGAAGAGTCGGGAGAAAGAAGAAGAAGCATAGGTTAGCCAGAGAGTAAGGGTGAGTGAAATTGTATATTTTCTCAGAATAACTTCACATGACTCTTGCATTCTTCAATTTATTTATATTATACAGGGTGGTCACAAAGTCCCCTTACTCCCTTATAAATGTTAATGTACGCTCGCTTTGTTCTATGTTTCAGATTGTGTGAACTAAGCGATGGCTGATACGTCCAGTTACAGTATTGAACAACGTCTTTTTACAAGTTGTTGGATGCATGAGAGAAGGCAAACAGGGAAGACAATAGCGCACGTTCGTACTGACTTTCGGGCACGATTTCAACGAGAGTCTCCCCCAAAACAAACACTTCTGCGATGGGAAAAGAAACTCTTCGCCACAGGAAGTGTTAAAGATAAGTACAGAAGTGGGAGACCCTCCACAAGAAGAGAAACATGTCAGTTTGTCAAGGAGTCCGTGGAGAGGTCGCCGAAGAAGTCGACGCGTAAAAGATCGGCGGAATTGCAAATACCCCAGTCGACAATGCAGAAGCACATGGAGAAAGACTTAGGCTTGCACCCATATCGGCCTACGCCCGTCCAGGAATTATCGGATGCTGACATGGAACGGAGAATACAGGCATGTGCGGCACTTCTTCACATGTTCGACACAATACCAAAACGAGGCTCTTTTCCGATGAGTGTGCGATTTACAAGAGCTCTCGCGCACGAAATGTGGTCTTCTGGAGCAAGACAAATCCACACTTTTATGAAGAGTTGGAAAATAACCCGCCGCATGTCATGATATGGACAGACATGGACAGCAAACGCTTGTTTGGGCCGTTCTTTTTCGACGGTGCTGTGATTAAGCATAGTCACCTGAACATGTTGTTCCTCTCTTGGAGGAGCACGGAATTAAAGAGACATGTTGATTCCGGCATGATGGGGCACCTGCCCATTTTGCCATCGCAGTGCCCGAATATCTTAATGAAGTTCTTCCATGGCGATGGATAGCTTTCACTGAAGTCGCACCAGCAATGCTCCGAAAAATGTCGCACAGAACTTGGCGCCGTATTATCCTTTGTCATGAAAATGTCGGTGCAGAGACTGATGCTTTGGACTCGTAATGCCGTATATTCCCAAGAAAACCTCTCTTAGAAATGGTGTACAATTTATTTAACTAACTCCCGACATTTTAACGTACAGTCTACCGAATTTCTTTTATAGACCTGGCAACACTCTCTGGGACTAGCAGAATGTATCCTTCGTTGACGTGTAATGTTCAAATAGCAACCTTTGCACACTCTGATGTCCAGTCTGAATTAGCAATACCTAGCAAGAATCGGCCAAACAGCACTTGGCTATACTAAAATATCAATATTTCATTCCATATCTATACTTAATGCCATTGCTGGCGAGACCTAGTGTTTACAGTGCACTATTTCTTCTGGTATTGGCTAGAACATTGACCTGTTACACTCTTATCCTTGGCTTTGACAATGTGAAAGTGACTGAGGTATGAGCTATGATAGTGGTATCATGACGAATAGAATACCTAGTGAGACCACTCACAGAGTTCAAGCGCGCTCCCGCAGAGCAGCGCTAGTAGAGCCAATCACACGGTCAGCTGTTTTACAATGATACACAAAGAACCAAACACAACAACGAATTATGAATCATACTCTCAAAGTGTTGTTAATAATATTCTCAGTCCCGGCGAAAAAATGTGTTTGGACTTTAATAAGAAAACACAGGAGATAAAATGGAACATTACCGAGCTCGATAGCTGCAGTCGCTTAAGTGCGACCAGTATCTAGTATTCGGGAGATAGTAGGTTCGAACCCCACTGTCGGATGCCCTGAAGATGGTTTTCCGTGGTTTCTCATTTTCACACCAGGCAAATGCCGGGGCTGTACCTTAATTAAGGCCACGGCCGCTTCCTTCCAACTCCTAGCCCTTCCCTGTCCTCTCGTCGCCGTAAGACCTGTCTGTGTCGGTGCGACGTAAAGCAACTAGAAAAAAAAGCAAAAAAAAAAAAGGAACATTACCAAAAGCGAAGGCAATATTGTGCTTTTCATACTTAAAAAAACTTTTTAAACAGAGGACATAAAATACCCCGCGCTATTAATCGGCTCTCTGAAGGAAATTAATCCTAACTTTGATTGACGAAAGAGACAGTTAGCTCGCGTAAATTACGAGTTGCGTTTCTTTAGTCGCCTTTTGAGAGAGACTATTGCCTTTTGGGCATCGGTAAGAGAACTAGGCTGATCTTGAACCTTGCCACCACTGCTTCACTCACAACCTGATTCTTGTTCCTTATCCGTTTCCTACTGGGCGCCTTTCGGGATTTTACCTCAGTGGATAGGTATTTCGGTAAATCTGGAAAAATTTTAGGCACCGCTCCTGGTTTAAATTTCCACCTCACACGAGGAAGTTCAACGTCTTTACCGTTCACAAACAGTCCGTCCTTATAAATTAATTAAATCTGCCGAAAAACGCAGGTCACATAGCTACTCTGCTTCTGGCTGACAATTCCGTACCCTTCCGCGGAATAACTCTCGTGCACTTCGCAAACAGATTATTTTCTTTTTGAGGTATAAAAATATCGTCTACTATCAGGCTTCCTTCCGTAACCAGATTTACAACCAGGATTGAAATAGTACGACATTTTCTCGAAATAATAGGGAACTAGTTGAACAGAAATTAATTGAACGGAACATATATTAATGCAAACTTTCGGAAAATATCTAAGCAAACAAATTCCTTCGATAGGCGTTAAAATTGTTACCATGACTTCACCCACGTGGCGCAAGTGTTGCTGCAGCTGGTTCGTTGCGACTGCAGCGCCGCACTCTGGTGGGGCTACTAACGACATTGTTAAGAGAGCGGAGTGATGACACACACTAGGTAATACCATTACTTATGCAACCAGTGCCCGTTATGAATGATGTGAAAATGTTGCTCATAGAGTCGGTTGGTGCATGCATATCAGTGGGCTTCACAAATCGATATTTAATAGCAACTTCTGGCTCAATGAGGAAAGCAACGGCAAAGTACCTCACTCCTCATTTCCCTAGCACGTCTCTTCATTGATGCCTATGTCTCTGGGTTGAGGACTGGATATCTATGCTTAAACTATCGATATGCCGACATAATCAAAACAAAAAATTGCTACTTCTCGATATCAAATTATAATGTTTCAAAGAAAATAACGATTTGAAATTATAGTCGAACCTCGATATCTCGAACCTGCATTACTGGAAATTCGATTATACGAATTTCTCGATTTCTCGAAGCAAACGTTTCTTCCCTTCAAGAAAAAATTACTCTGTAACTCGAATTTTGTACAACATTGACTGTGCAATACAGCATTTGTACTTTGTGAGGAACAGTTAACAAGTTACAGTGATGCTGGCTACAAATATAACAGGAACCGAAAAACAAACTTTTAGTGACTGGAAAATCAGCGAAGCCTCGTTGTTTTTCGCGTGTGAATTCCTTACCGGTCACGTACGAAAGCAACCCCCGATGAGAAGCTCCATTGCGTGGTGTCGAACCTCAGTGTTTCTCACAGCAATAAATGTTGTTGAAAAGTATGTGGAATAAAAGAAGGTTAACAGCAAAAACAGAAGAAACTAACGAATTTTTTCAAAGGTGTTACCGGAGGTTGTTTCATAATATCTTCTAAAAAGTTACTCTAATAAGGGTTAGAATTAAAACGATGTCGTAAAATGCGTGTTTGTTAGTGTATTTTTAAATAATGTAAAAAGTACTGTATTTAGTATAAGTCCGTACATATGATTCAATTAAGCGCTGTATATTCTCAAAAAATGTATTCTCTTTAACTCGAAATTTCGATAACTCGAAATAAAATTTAGCTCGCGAAGTATTCGAGATATCGACTTTTGGATTACGACAGTTCGAAGAGAAATACAATAATGGAGAGAATCAAACAGTGGACTCTGGTTAATTCGACAGTGGATAATTCGAAAACTGGATAATTTGACATTGGATCATTCGAAAATAGGATAAGTCGAATTAAAGTTTGTTCCCCTTGAAATTTATATTCCCATTATTATTATTATTTTCCGTATTTTCCCGTTCATGTGGGGCCGACGTTTCTGACAAGTCGTTTCCATTTCCTTCGGTCAGAAACGGCATTTCATTTCCCTGAGATCCTCCCGCACTCAATCCATCCATATTCTTCTAGGTCTACATCTCTCTCTCCTACCTTCCACCTCTATGTCAAGGATTCTCCTTCCAGTGTTGCCAGGTCTCCCCAAATTTTAGGAGATCTCCCGATTTCTTTGCACCACGCCAGAAGAAACGAAAAAACAAAAATCTCCCGCTATTTCTTCTAATCCAAATTAAAGGAAAATGAATAATACTGATTAATGGGCCATAATATATTTGTGTGGAAAAACTCTTTCCTCGTCTCACTGCGTGACGATGTATCGATAACATCACTCGTTAGGTACTTGCCCGCTTTCATTTTAGTCTCGAATGACATAATCTCTACTCCCCTTATTGAACTCAAAACTCAGGCTTGACTGAATCATTCGAAGGGAAATCCCCGACCTGAATATAGAATACAAAATCAGCATCCTGCTACAACTTCATAATTGCCACACAACTTCTACACGTGATGAATAACTGCATCTACAGGAAGAGTGGGAAGAAGAAGCATACAGTGGCCAGAGAGTACGGGTGAGTGAAACTGTATATTTTTCTCATAATAACTTCAACTGACTCTTGCATACTTTAATTTAGTTATAATGTAATATTTCAGGGATCGAGGAACCACCGAAATTTTCATTAAAACTCCCGAAATTTTTACGTACAATCTACCGATTTTTTATTTATAGACCTTGTAACACAGTCTTCTTCACACATAATTTTCATCCCAGAGCAATCGTCTTTCTTGAACCTTTCTAGATATTTCAGTCACTTTAACGCTGAAAGGTGTTCTTGATGTGGTCATTCCTCGTAACCCCACACATGGCACCTTCATCTCAGTTACTTCCAGCCGCGTACATTGTGCCTCCACTGTTGGCCAACTTTCTGCACCATAGAGCCCTGCAGATCTCACCGCACATTCATAGGCTTTCCCCTTTGTTCGGATGTTTTTCTGCTGTCATAGATGACACCCGAAAATATTTTCCAATTAGACTAGGCTGCCTGAATTCGGCGGGTAATTTCTAGACCTAGATTACCATCATCAGGCATAGTATTTGAAACTGATCATTGCCTGAAGCTTGTTTCCATCCATCTGAACAGTCTCTTTCCCAGTTACTCTCTGACACATGTACTCGAGTCTTATTCCGGCTTATTTTAAAACGTTTTTCCTGTAGAGGTCTTCTTCAGCATTCTAGTTATGTTCAAGCTGTTCTCCATTTGTGCTTCATAATACAATATCATCACCAAGGAGCTTGTTCTCTTATATTTTCAGAGAGAAAGTCCATTATTGGTTTTTAATTCGAATTTTTCGAAGCTTAAATGTGGATAATTCGAAGTCAGGATTTTACCGCAAGTTAATTCTGTAACAGTTCCTCGAACTGAAGCCTTCAAATAATTCTCAAGAATTCTCTATTTTTATTGTAGCTTCCTAGTTATGGCCAGGCAGTCGCTACTGTTAACAGACATCACCTTTATCTCTGCGACTGTCAGTGAATGTATGGTTACATGTGCTAAATTATTTGTAAATACTGTTGTTTTGCTGATGTTTATACGGTATATTTTCATGTGAAAACTTTCATCTACAGTGCACGACAACAAGAAAGCTGTTAACGGACAATAGAATGCATTATGAATTTATTTTATGTACAGGTAATCCAAAAGTTCTTTAAAATTTGGCGATGTAATACTTCACGGAATATGGGAGGTAGGGAGGTAATAATTGACACGCATGATCGGCATGACATGGGGTTTTATTGACACCGAAATAATGTGCATAAAAATGGCCAACAGATGGCGCTGGACAGCAACACGTCAATGATACCGCATGAGACCCGTGTACGCTTTAAAGGGGCTGTCGTGGGAGAGGGCGTCAGATGTGCCTGCAATCGTGGCATGTCATGGTTGGCCTCTCCGTTTCCCTGACGTCAATCCGTGTGATTATTGGTTGTAGAAATTATCTGAAGTCGCAAGTCTACTGCGATCTTCCGACTTCATTAGGGATGCTATAATACAACATTCGACAGCAATTTGTCATCATACCTGTAGGTATGCTGTACAGTCCTGTTCATAACATTGTCCCTCGACTACAGGTATTGTTGATGAATAACGGCCGATATGTTGAGCATGTATTTTGAAGAAACTCGATTGTTTTGCTGATTATTGCATGTTTATCGTATGAAGCGTGATATGTTGGTTATTTTGTGTCCTTTATTTCGGTGTCAATATAACCCATGCCATGCCCATCATGTCTGTCAATTATTACCTCACTACCTCCAATATACCGTGAAGTATTGTCTCGTCAAATGTTAACGGACTTTTTGGTCATCCTGCGTTTATACAGTACCGTGATGTATTTTCGTATTTCTGCTTAATTCGAATTTTGATTAATTCGAATGTTTCTGGGTTCGAATTAAAAAGGGTCCACCTTATAACGAACAGAATACTGTGTGTAAAATGATGATCAAACGTTTGTTGTATTTCCACTGAACTTGACCTTCCTCGTCAGCAATGCTTGGCTGTTGATGCACTCTGTAATAAACTCTTGAATATCTCCATTATTACAGCTCAGGTATCAGATATAAATGACTGAAAGAACATGTCCGGCTCCATGGCTAAATGGTTAGCGTGCTGGCCTTTGGTGACAGGGCTGGGTGTATGTGTCGTCTTCATCATCATTTCATCCTCATCACGACGCGCAGGTCGCCTACGGGTGTCAAATCAAAGACCTGCATCTGGCGAGCCGAACATGTCCTCGCACACATCCCGGCACTAAAAGCCATACGTCATTTCTTTTTTTTACGGATTGAAAATGACTGAGTAGGAACTCAGATGGTAGAGCACTGGCCTCCTTAGTCTGACTTGGCAGATTCGATCCTGTCTCAGCCCGGTGGTGAAGGTGCTAAAATAGGTAGTTAATGGGACGTAAAACCAATAGCATTATTATGTCCTAATAACTTATATTTCTGAATATATTTCGAAGCTCGTGAAGTAATACAGTATCCCGGATCCGATGTACAGTAAATACGAAGAAAGAGACAAAAAGGTCGGTCTGTCACTTGCTTTCTTGGCTTACGCTGCGTGAACCTTCAACGATAGACCCCAAGTGTAAGCGTATGAATTGTAGAGCATAGAAACCTCTAACAAAAAGTCCAAACGGTTGCCCTCTAGAAGCGATTTTGTGTTATAGTCCGCGGTGAAAAAGTAACTCCTTAAAATTAAATAAATATTTCGATATTATCCTAGAACTCCTCATCGAAATAAATAATTTGACCTCCTGCACTATTGTATAAGGATTACAATAACCTTGTCAAGACATTATTTGCATGAATGGTTCAGAAGCTATGACCATTTTAGACTGTAGTGGTAGTACTTTTCCTGTTGTGTGCTAGCAAGTTGCCTCTACCTCGCCGCTAGAGGTGCTAGTATCGCTCCAGCTGTCAAATGGATGAACCTTCCTCCTATTAGAGTTTCGCCACTGGGTTACTAGACTGTGATACTACCATCTTGGGAGAACACATATACTAAGTACTAGAAAATATCTACTTGTTCTAGCTTTGTATCCTCAATCTGACATTCAGTTCTCTTAGGTTCCTTACCTACTGACATTACTTCACTCTTAGAAAGGTCCGGCTCCATGGCTAAATGGTTAGCGTGCTGGCCTATGGTCACAGGAACCCGGGTTCGACTCCCGGCAGTGTCGGGAATTTTAACCATCATTGGTTAATTTCGCTGGCACGGGGGCTGGGTGTATATGTTGTCTTCATCATAATTTCATACTCATCACGACGCGCAGGTCGCCCATGGTCGTCATATCGAAAGACTTGCATTAGGCGAGCCGAACATGTCCTTGGGCACTCCCGGCACTAAAAGCCATACGCCATTCCATTACTCTTAGAAAGGTTAAATTTCTTATCATACTCCTTACACCTATTGCCAAGTTCGAAGATATCAAACTGCAGGCTTTCAGCACAATCTTCTGTTAAGACGAAGTCGTCGGCATAGGTCAACCTGCTTACTACATTTCCAGCTAACTAATTCCCTATCTGCCACTTTATACGTTTCACATGCCTTCTCAAGGTATACGAAGCAGAAACATAACTATCTATTCCTCTCGTAGCATTTTTCAACTATGTGGCGCATACCGAAAAATCTTCCTGACAGTCCCTCTGTGGTCTCAAACCACACTGGTTTGCAGCGGTTGCGAAAACTAACTTTTCTCGAACATGCTCATGCCTTCATTTGTTAAAGTTTCATCACGATCTGTGGCGAGAACAACACTTTCAGTATTTTGTCAATATTAGGTAAAGGATTAAAATAGATTGTTTATCAACAACTCACTACGTATTTAAATACTCATTCTATTCTTAACACGCTTCAGTCTGGTTTTCGAACAGACCATAGCACTATGACGGCACTTCTCAAAGTCACCGATGATGTCAAGTTTGCAATGGACATAAAGGAACTAACACTTCTGGTACTATTCGAATTAAGCAAGGCATTTGATAGAGTTCATCATGACCTCCTTCTGACTAAATTACACGCAATGGGCATGTCTCTATCAGCTCTTTATTGGTCTAAAGCGTTCTTGAGAGGGATGTCTCAGCGTGTAGTATTTGACAAACAAAATTTCTCTAAATGGTCTAGTGTACATTCGGACGTCCCTCAGGGTTGCGTGTTGGGTCCCCTTTCATTTTCACTGTATATAAACGATCTGCCTGGAGTTTTACGCCTCACAAGACATCATATGTACGCCGATGATGTACAGATCTATTACCATTTTCCTGTGAATCTTGTTGACAAATGTATCGAAAACAAAACCTTCGTTATTTTTCTAGCATATCAAAGAAATTTATCAAATCTTTTCAACAAGGACATTCCTGCAGTAATTATAAACGGTTCTGTAGTCAAGTATCAGGAATGTGTTAAGAATTTTTTTTTGCTAGGGGCTTTACGTCGCACCGACACAGATAGGTCTTATGGCGACGATGGGATAGGAAAGGCCTAGGAGTTGGAAGGAAGCAGCCGTGGCCTTAATTGAGGTACAGCCCCAGCATTTGCCTGGTGTGAAAATGGGAAACCACGGAAAACCATCTTCAGGGCTGCCGATAGTGGGTGTTAAGAATTGAGGTATTCGAATGGATAACACTCTCTCCTAGACCTTCCATGCCAAGCATTTGTTCAAGAAAGTGTCTGGTATATTGCATCAGTTCGACGAAACTAGCCGTATCTTCCTTTTTCTGTGAGAAAGATGTTGATCCAAACTATGGTATTTCCTATTTTATATTACGCCGCCGTAATTTACAGTGATATCTCAGAGAAATATAATACCAAACTCCAGAAAATTCAGAATGCCTGTGTGCGATTCGTCTTCAAAATTCTTAAAGACTGTCATGTAACATCTTACTACAAAGCCGCAGAGTGGTTGAAATTCAGTTATAGAAAATCATACTCAGCTGCTTGCTTACTGCTGAGGATTTTAACTTACGTACTTACTAAACTGTTTTAATTCCTTCCCTGAAGTGGAAGGCGGGCCACATAGGCGGTGACGCCGTCTCTCAGTCCAGGATATTTGTTCGGTGAAGGAGATGTTTGAAGAAGATGAGGGGGTTGGTGGCCGTGGCCTATATAGTATCTGTCCCGGTATTCGCCTTAGAGCAGGAGAATGGAAAAATACGGAAAACCAGACAATTTCAAAATCTAATGTTCTCTTATATTTGACGAAGTCCTTTGCTCAGATGAGTCAAGCGCATGATCGGGACAATAGGTTTACAGCTAACACTCTTCAGGTTCCACAGCATCGTACGGTAAAGTGCCGTAAGTTGCCTCTCAATTATAGAATGACCTTAAACCACATGAAATACAGCAAAGTATTGTCAAAACTCAGAAAAAATGTCTTAAATACCTCTACATTTTCACTTATTAAGCCATCTAAGTGAATTTTCACCAAATTAATTAAATGGTACGAAATATCACAATCTCCTAGATACATTTTAGATGTTCAGTTTTATTGTTAATTCATCCTCGGAATTAAAATGTACCTTAGGTTTCTCTTATGTCTTCTCTTCCTTGTTAGTATAGTCTGTGTTTATGTAATGGTAAAAGTAATATTGTAGTCTCCTAGATGTTTAGTTGTTAATCTTTCTTAATCCTAGATCTAAATGTATAATTTTTTTAGTTTTTGTGTATTAATTGTTACATTTAAGTAAAAGTGGCAGTTAGTAACAGCCAAAAAGTCATCTGGTCCTACTTGTAATTAACTTTAAATAAATTATTTCTATTTCCATTTCTAGTTCTAAAGTGGAAATGTCCGCAATTACAAAGAAATTTTAGAAGAATACTTATGGGTGAATTCGTTCCTATGCCTCCTCGTATCGAGCGCTATAAAGGGGTTTCTGCCCAAGAATGTTGACATCTGAGCTGCGCGCAAGACGCGACGACGCACTGTCTGGATTTGGAGAGACTTGACACAAAGAGACTATTATCCTCTCCCGACACAATGACACGCTCTAGCCTGGGACACTTCTCACTGATCAACAACTTTATTTAATGATAGGATTGTTTTCCTCCCTCGTCACTAACATTCCAAGTGGGGGAAGGGAGATAACATTCTATCCAATTAGTGGTCCAACAGAATTATTTAGATCTTTACATTTATTTTTAATTGTAAGCTTCAGGAACAATAGGGGGAGTTTTAAAGACATTCCCTCATTTTATGCCAAATACCGTGAGGTTAAATTTGTCGATTTCCAGTGACACTAAAACAACACTACGTCCAACTAATGAAATCTGGTCACGCGTGTTTAAAACAGAAGTCTCAATAATTGACTTACATGTCTACCGAGTAAGGAATGCCGTAAGTAAACAGATAATTTTGGGGGTTTAGCATTCCATTTAATCTATAATAGTCGAGGCGAGTGGCTCAGGCGGTTGAGGCGCTGGCCTTCTGACCCCAACTTGGCACGTTCGATTCAGGTTCAGTCCGGTGGTGTTTGAAGGTGTTCAGATACGTCAGCCTCGAATCAGTAGATTTACTGGCACGTAAAAGAACTCCTGCGGGACTAAATTCCGGCACTTCAGCGTCTCCGAAAACCGTCAAAGTAGTAAGTGGGACGTAAAACAAAATAACATTAAATCTATAATCGTATACCGAGTGAGTTGTCCATGTTGTTAGGGGCCCGCAGCTCTGAGCTTGCATTCGGCAGATAGTAGGTTCGAACCCCACTGTCGGCAGCCCTGCAGATTGTTTTCCTGTAGTTTCCCATTTTCACACCTGGCAAATGCTGGGGCTGTACCCTAATTAAGTCCAAGGCCGCTTCCCTCCCTCTCCTAGCCCTTTCCTTTCCCATCGTCACCATAAGACCTATCTGTGTGGGTGCGACGGGAAACAGATTGTAAAAGAAAACTGTCATGAAATTAAGCTATCGTTAAAAAATGCAGATTTTGAAACACGAAATTACGCCAAAACAATTATTTTAATCTTCAGTTTTTATTAAATAGATTTATGCCAATTTGCAGAAAGGTCCATCAAATCAGTCCTTAATGCCAGATCAGCTGATTGCCAAACAACTTTAATTCCAGAATGCGTTGCAGAAAACCTAAAGCCCGATCAACTTTCTCCAATATACTGACTGAAGATCCGAGAAGGAAATAAAATCTGGCAACGGCGCAATTAGTGACCACTGCTATGTTGATTCGTTAAGGATTGTGTCTATTTTATCCTCTATGGTGTCTAGCAAAGGCATCAAAGTGGCAGTGAATGAGGGAACAGCTGATCCTGATCGTGTTCGAGAAAGGTGAAGAAAGAGCGGATTTTGAGGTGGTGGTGGTGGTGATTATTGTTTTAAGAGGAAGTACAACTAAGGAACCATCCTCTATATAACACTAATCAGACAGAAAAGTGGAAGGGGTCCGACACTTCGGGAAATGAAGGTGTCGGCCAGAGGAAGACAAGGGCCACAAAGGGAATGAAAATGAAAGACACCCTAGGACTCCATACGTAATACCGTCGGGGTCGGAAGAGAACAAGAGTTAACCAAGGGAGGTCGGATAGGATAGATGAAAGTGAGGACCCTGGCACAAGTAAATGGAAGCAATGCCAAGACTCAGCTGAGGAACCGTGGTCGCCAACCCACGCTCCAAAGTTCAGAGACCCACAGGCCCCTTTTAGTCGCCTCTTACGACAGGTAGGGGATACCGTGGGTGTTATTCTACCGCCCCCACCCACAGGGGGCTGCGACTGACAGTAGTAAAGGAAACGTGCCATTTATTTATTTATTAGGTTCGTTACGACCCACGAGTGACTTGTTCGGTACGTCTTCTTTCTTCCCAATACCTCGTCATTCTCTCGGCTTCCGTGATCTGAATCTGGATTCTGGTGTCTGTCCATCTGTAACCTTATGAAAACATCTTCCATATTTCCAGTCATATTCTAGTTCGGGAAGTTTCATGAAATCGCAGATGGCCTTGGCTATTAGCAATCAAAAACGTGATGTAGTGTTTCCATTTTAATGCCAGGCCACCGTGCGTACTTCCAGTCGTTATCGAGTTGGAGAGTTTCCAATTACATCGGGAGATCTTGTTTCCTTTCTTTCAATGATGTTTCCTTTTTTCAATGAATATCAGTTGGGGAGTTTTAATTATAACGGGAGGCGCACTTGCCTACCGACAGTAATAGTCCAATTTTGGAGTTCGAATTCAAGTCAGAGTCGAGTGGGAGTTTTAATTATAATGGCAGTTCCGCTTACTTAGTGCCAGTCACTGTCGGGGTGGACGGTTCCCGTTATTACGGTAGATCATTTTTGCTATTCCCAGTCAGAATAGAGTTGGAAAGTTTTGGTTAGAAAGAAGGCCCCTTTGTCTATTCTTAGCGAAATGTATTTAGGGTTTTTCATTCCAGATATAGCATTTTTTTTTTTTGCTTTACTTGCCTTTGCTGGCAGGACCTGGTGTTTACAGTGCATTATGTCTTCTGGTACAGGCTAGAGCAATGTTGTTACTTTCATTGATCAGTCACTGTCCTATACTTATTTGCCTTTGACAATATGAAAGTGACTGAGGTATGAGCGATGCTAGTAATGCCATTCCTTCTGCAAGCCAGTCCCTGCTATGAATGGTGTAAAAATGTTGCTCACAGGGTC
Source organism: Anabrus simplex (assembly GCF_040414725.1). Classification (NCBI taxonomy): domain Eukaryota; kingdom Metazoa; phylum Arthropoda; class Insecta; order Orthoptera; family Tettigoniidae; genus Anabrus; species Anabrus simplex. Next base: position 41,499,967 of record NC_090278.1, on the reverse strand, counting down.
GGTTGGTGCATGGATTTCACTGGGCTTGGCAGACTGATATGTAATAGCAACTTCTGGCTCGGTGAGGAAAGCAACGGAAATTACCTCACTCCTCATTTCCCTAGTATGCCTCTTCAGTGATACCTAGGCCAGCTGACAGCTGATGGCGGAGCTGTTGAGGATCCAACCAGCCTTAGGGCTGAAGACTGAACAGTGGTTTTACGTCGCACCGACACAGATAGGTCTTATGGCGACGATGGGATAGGAAAGACTTAGGAGTTGGAAGGAAGCGGCCGTGGCCTTAATTAAACCATTTTTCCTGGTGTGAAAATGGGAAACCATGCGAAACCATCTTCAGGGCTGCCGACAATGGGATTCGAGCCCACTATCTCCCGGATGCAATCCCACAGCCGCGCGCCTCTAACCGCACGGCCAACTCGCTCGGACATTTTTTTTTTTTTTAAGATTCAGGAGGTCAAATGAACTGTATCGCAATTCACCTATCCAAGGCATTTGATAGGTTAGATCATGGGAGACTGCTGGCAAAAATGAGTACAATTGGACTAGCTATAAGTGTGTCTGAATGGGTGTCTATATTTCTAGAAAATATATCTCAGAGAATAGGGAACATGCATGATCCGGGGTTTTAATTAAAAATATGCTAATCTGATTCAAAATTGCATGCAGAATTCAAAAATGTGATCAGAATGTACTAATAATAACTCCAAACATGATAAAAATCTACGAAAATGTCACGTCACGCAAGTACGCGATCTCATTGGCCTGACGTCATCGTACAGGTTGACTGAATTAGCAGACGAAATAACACATAGTGTGCTGTGAGAAGCAGGATACACTTTGCGTATTTCTACTCTACGTTAGTGTCTACTATGGTTAAATTCGAAGTCTATACATTGGATAATAATCTGAGTGGTATATTTTAGACTTAAAATGAATCCTGCGCAGACAGTGAGGCAGAAAACTTATAAATGGTGTAGAGTTCCGATGTGCAATAGCACATCGCATACCATACCAAACAAATTGTTTATAAACGTTCCAAAGACGCTAAAACTAGGGAGAAATGGATTTTGGCGAGCTGGAGAAATACTGGTGATATATCGGAAAAGTCTACAGTTTATTTTTTTTTGAAGATTTTAACGTAAGATGAATTTGTTTGAGTTTTCAAATCACTTTTCCATGTCAGCTGTTCTAGTGGTAAAACTTTACATTTTAATGTATGATGCTTTATTTAAATGCTTCAATTACATCTTGGAATATGAAAGTAATAAACAGTGCATTAAATAATGCTGATTATTAAAGTATTCTCCAAACCTAACCAATGTTTTGGGTGATCCATGTCAAGAAAATAAATCAAAGGGGTTATGAACCATTTTGACAGCTCTAATTCTACCAATATATCTTGGCATGGGACAGTTATGTATGTCTTTATTGAAGAGCTTAATTGGTAAAGAAATTCAGGCTATATCTAAATACTCTATAATGTAACAAAGAATAGGCGTGTACATCATGAAAGGAAACAACGTGAATTTAACAAATGTATAACTCTACACAAAACCAATGCTTGTCTGTTGGGGTCTTATAAGTTAACAATGCTCAATTATAATAATTATCATAATATTAATGAAATAAATAACATAATTGCACACAGGTGAAAATAGTGATGTAGGTGTTTAAAATATTGTGCAACTTCGCCTAAGTTTTAGGTTATACAAGCCAAGTCAATAAACCGAAGGGTAAAAATACCGCGCGAGTTGGCCGTGCGGTTAGGAGCGCGCAGCTGTGAGCTCGCATCCGGGAGATAGTGGGTTTTGAACCCCACTGCCGGCAGCCCTGAAGATGGTTTTCCGTGGTTTCCCATTTTCACACCAGGCAAATGCTGAGGCTGTACCTAAGGCCACGGCCGTTTTGTTCCCATTCCTAGGCCTTTCCTGTCCCATCGTCGCCATAAGACCTATATGTGACGGTGTGACGTAAAGCAAACAGAAAAAAAAAAAAGTAAAAGTCACAGCACCCAAAGACATTCCTGTATTGAGCGACTAAAATGTCACCAGGACACTTTTCTTTCCTGATATGCTCAGCTTGTTAAAAGCCAAATGTAATTAATGTTATTGGCTTCACGCCCCGCTAACTACTTCTACGATTTTCGGAGACGCCGATGTGCAGGAATTTAGTCCTGCAGGAGTTATTTTACGTGCCAGTAAATTTACCGACACGAGGCTGACGTATTTGAGCACCTTCAACTACCGCCGGACTGAACCAGGATCGAACCTGCCAAGTTGGGGTCAGAAGGCCAGCACCTCAACAGTCTGAACCACTCAGCCCAACTTGTGAAAACTAGATGAAGTCATATTTATCTTTATCATGTTTAACTTTTTCCCTCCACAAAGATATTTAATTCTCTTTCATGGTCTCCGGAAGTGGGTAGGCCAGTTGTCCCAACCATAAATATATATTTTTTTGGGAATGATAGATTATAGCCCTATAGTACTATGATCTTTCTTTCTTTCCTTATTTCTTTCTTTCTTAATCAGTTTATCCTTCAGGGTTGGTTTTCTCTCGGACTCAGCGAGGGATTTCACCTCTACCACTTCAAGGGCAGTGTCCTGGAGCGTGAGACTTTGAGTATGGTGGTGAAACTGGTGAGGAGGGCCATTACCTCGCCCAGGCGGCCTCACCTGTTATGCTCAACAGGGGCCTTGTTGGAGGATGGGAGGATCGGAAGGGATAGACAAGGAAGAGGGAAGGAAACGGCCGTGGCCTTAGGTGCCTGGAGGAGAAGTAGGAAAATACGAAAAACCACTTCGAGGATGGCTGAGATGGGATTCGAAACCCTTCTACTCAGTTGACCTCCCGAAGCTGGGTAGACCCCGTTCCAGCCCTCGTACTATTTGTTTTCAACTTTCATGGCAGAGCCGGGAATCGAAACCGGGCCTCCGGGAGTGGCACATATTAACCACTACACCACAGAAGCGGACTAGTACTATAATGCTACCTATATGTTTATGTTAGTGCTGACATCCGATTTCTTACTTTACTAATGCTGAAAGCCCGAAAATGTAATGTTATTCTTTAATAGGGGAATCAGTCTAGAAGGAAATGTTGAAAGTGATGTGATATCTATCCAGGTTCGTTGGTATCCTAATACTATGGGTTAAAGTACATTGCACGTATATAAAAGACGCTACTTACAAACTTGCTTGTTATCCGCGAATTTCTGCGGCCACAAAAGTCACTATTTTTCAAGAATGATGACATTTACACATGATAGATTGTCTGATTATGCTGTTTTGAACCTTTCTTCTGTCATTTTGAAGTTATTCGCGATCATGAATAATAAACAATCTGCTTTTAGCAACGGCTGATGCACAACGGCTGGTAGAGCTGCATGAAGTACTGGATCGTGACGTCACAGCGCGCCGCTTACGTCAGAGGCCGTTTCACTCGACTTGCGGAAAGGCACTATTAAATATTTTTTTAATGGTAGAAAACAAGGCAACATGCCACAATGTAATACGTTTACGTACTATTTCATTGGTGTACTTTTCAAAAAAAATATTTTTGAAAATGATGCATGTTCCCAATTAGAGTAGGTGTAGCATCATCTCATCCTGTAAAGATTAAGAGAGGAATTCATCAAGGCAGTATTATTTGACCTATATGTCTTCTTACATATATATAAATGATATGGAAAGGATTAAAATCAGAGATAAAGCTTTTTCGAAGATGTTATACCCTCTAAGTTTCAAGATTGTGAGCAACTGTAAGAAGACCTCAACAGTGTTGTGAGATGGACAGTGGGCAATGGCATGATGATAAACGGGGTTAAAAGTCAGGTTGTGAGTTTAGCTAATACGAAATGTCCTCTCAGTTTTAATTACTGTGTTGATGGGGGTGAAAGTTCCTTATGGGGACCACTGTCAGTTCCTAGGCGTTCATTGGGGTAATACATAAATGGTTAAGGGAATATTTAGAGATTGTAGTAAGGATGTAAAGGAGAGGGCATATAAGTCTCTCGTAAGACCCCAACTAGAGTTTGGTTCCTGCGTATAGGACCCTCACCAGGATTACTTGATTCGAGAAATGGAAAAATCCAAAGAAAAGCAGCTCGATTTGTTCTGGGTGATTTCCCATAACAGAGTAGCTTAGCAAAAATGTTGCAAAGTTTGGGCTGGAAAGACTTGGGAGAAAATAGACGAGCTGCTCGACTAAGTGGTATGTTCCGAGCTGTTAGTGAATAGATGGCGTTGGTTTACATTAACAGACAAATCATTTTGAGTGGTGTTTTTAAAAGTAGAAAGGATCACAATATGAAGATCAAGTTGGAATTCAAGAGGATAAATTGGGGCAAATAATCGTTTATAAGAAGGGGAGTTAGGGATTGGAATAATTTACCAAGGGAGATGTTCAACTAAATTTCAAAATTGTTTACAGTTATTTACGAAAAGTCTGGATAAACAACTAATAGGAAATCTGCACCTGGACGACTGTACTAAATGTAGATCAATGACTGGTTGATTGACTGAAGCAGAGGAACACTGTCTTGAAAAGTTTCTTTTAACATTACGATTGAATTGATTCGTAATGGTGTTATTCTCATCCACCTCTTCGACTATTGATTTCCAACCTGCGGTTGTTCAGTAAAAAATATCTGTTTATATCTCTTCTTTATCATCCCTAAGACTTTGAGTATTGGATTTTGCACAACCTGTACATACAACATACCACAGTACCAACATACCACTCACATATGGAATAGTGAATACATTCCTCCACTCATAGGTTTGGCGCCAGGAAGGGCATTCGCCCGTAAAACTGGATCCAATTCCTTTCAAGTGCCAACTTCAAGAAGTTTTGGAAAGAGCCAGCAAGAAGATTGGTTTCACGTCTCACTAATTTTTACGTTTTTGGGGAACCTATTTACCGCAACTGAATCAGAATCGAACCCCGCAACTTAGGCTCAGCAAGGTAGCACGCCAGGTTCTGAACCATGCAGTGCAGCAGCTATTTTATCACACCGAAATTACCACCATCCTGTCCACTTTCATCTGCCGTGTATGAATTATCATTACATAGCTTATTTAATTGTAAACAATGGACGTGATATGAGTTATGCGCAGCGTTAATAAGATTATCTCATTGTAATGTTAATTGTTATTGTCGGTATACTACAATTTAGTGTATAAATTATTCCTCGCCAATAAAGTACGGGATTATCATAACACAGTTTATAAATAACTAGATTTGATTGCCCGTATGAAATAGGTGTTAACCTGTCACGTACTCCACACCATTGGCGATAAATACAGTTTCAGGGGGAAGGTATACTCCTCGACATCGAAAACAAACTAACTCTTTCTCCCCATTAACACTGGCGGTAGTGATTCATAGTAATTTTCCAACTGTTCGGTTCGGTTCAGTGCCGCTAACCATACAGTTTACGACGTCTTTCGGTTATTGTTCACCTCTCGTGTTGGCAATATGTATAGTACTCGGCACCTAAGGCTATACACCAAAAAGCAAATATCGCCGCCCTATTCTCTTTTTTATTAATCGCTCATCACTGCTGCCAACCTAACTAGTTAAATTTTGAAGTCACCAGACATAACCATCAAGAAACTAACCTCAATATAATTTTATCGATACCTAATGGAGGTTCCCTTAACCAAGTAAATGATCAATCAATTAAGTAGGGGCCGATGACCTTAGATGTTAGGCCCCTTTTAACAACAAGCATCATCATCATCACCATAATTAAGTCGCTTTCCAAGCTCAGTGAGGAATTAAGGAAATAAACAATCTCTCTCATCCTCACTCAATTTAATGTTGTATATATTTCCGCCTTTACTTCTACATACGCGTTACTATAACCGTACACTTCCGTGTTTGCCTCGTGTAAATAATTGAGCTCCCTTCTTGAAATTTGATATTACTTGTCAGACTGAAGTGAAAGCACGCTGTAATAATACACACAAGCAAATGTATTACATGTACATATCCCGTAAGGAAATAAGAATACACAAAGGCTAACTCTGCAAACCGTACCAAAGTCGTGAGAAGACAAGGTTACGTTAGGTTAAGTTAGGTTAGGGTATGTAAGGTTAGGTTAGGTTAGGTTAGGTTAGGTTAGTTTAGGTTAGATTAAGTTAGGTTAGGGTATGTAATGTTAGGTTAGATGAAGTTAGGTTAGGGTATGTAAGGTTAGGTTAGGTTAGGTTAGGTTAAGTTAGGTTAGGGTATGTAAGGTTTGGTTTGGTTTGGTTAGGTTAGGTTAGGTTAAGTTACGTTAGGTTAGATTAAGTTAGGTTAGGGTATGTAAGGTTAGGTTAGGTTAGGTTGATAATGAAATGTCCTTCGATTGCAACTGAATTGTTCTTTATAGAGGAAGTGACGTTGCTTTTTTTTTGGAGGAGTTCTTGCAGATTTTTCTTGCTTCTTAGACATCGTAATTGAATTTTATAAATACGAATTGGACGAAATAAGACCGTATTAACAAAATGCTGCGTTCGTCATTTCACACTACCTACGTTCTTAAATGCCTTATTCCATCATGCCACAATTCTACTGACCTGGTATTACACCAACGGATTTACAACACTACAGAAAACGAAAACATGCTTTACTTATACCCACGAATGTAACAGTAGTGATTTTCACAGTACGGCAGTGGCAATATGCAGGATTAATAGTAACTATATTGTAGAGGTGTGACAAACGGTTATGTTTGTGTAATTGCTACATCTGTCATTGCTACAATAAAGTAACTGTGAAAAGAAACTGTTAAAATAACTTCCAACGTTGCTCACCTTTTACTGGTCACGGCTTCAAGCTTGTCTGTGTTGCGAAGTCCCATTCATTCACTCGCACATGCGCGCACGCATCACTACACCGTTGAATGTCTGTGCAGCAAAACACGCATTCCTATTTGCTATAAAGTTAACGAGAGACAGGCAGCGGATGAAGTGAGAAGACAACATAGCGTCTTTTCTGAAATCTACACGAGTGACTTTGACAATGGCCCGATCAAGGATAGAAGGTAAGAAAACATGACGATCTATTTGCCAAACCTCGATAAAAACCGGTACAACAGGATCGATTATGAAAAATGAAGTAATGTTGTCTCTCTTTTAGCTCATCAGCCCAGAGGCTGGTTGGATCCTCAAATAGCACCACCAAAGGTTATGCGGTTATAAGGAAACCGCAAAAACCAATGGCAGCACTAAAATGAGGCGTACTAGGCAAGATGAGGAGTGAGGTAGTTTGCCATTGCTTTTCTCATTGGGTCAGAAAGTGCTATTGCAGCACGACTGACCCTATGAGCGGCACCTTTCATAACACTCAGATGCACTAGTCGTGCTCTGAATGTCAATACTCAGCACTACCCATACACCTTCCATATTGTCAAAGCCATGGATGTTAACTGGGACTTCGGTGAAAGCTACACTTTACTCTGGCCTTTGCCAAGAGATGGATGCAAAAGTACTGTATCCATCAAGAAATGACAGCAGGAAGAGAAATAATCTTATCTTATCTATAATATCAATATGGAAAGTTAATATACTAATTCATTTATGGTACAAGGAAAATTATACGGGTGAAACTTATAATAATATTATAATGTAGATATTCCAGCGCGATGTTACTCCTGAGCAGTTGAATATGTCACAACAATTTACACTTTAGTTACCAGATGACAACAACAACTTAAACAAATACATTACAGTGTATTTCACTTAAAGCAATCTCGTACGAAAGCGCTCTCACTTGGCAGACATGCGAACTATCTGAACTGTGAAGGTCACATTCTGTGTCTGTAAGCTGCTACTAGTGACAGTTCCCACTTTCACTAGTACGTTATTCTGTTGTCGTTACTCGGCAATCTGTTTATTTTTGTCCTCGTTATATTTTTAACAGTGACATGCATGTAACTGTGACAATGTAACTACTAGGTTATTTTTCAGCCATCTCTACTATACTGTAATACGTTGTATCGGCAAGCAGGTTCCCTAAACTACATGGTTAGCGACACCAAATCGAACCCAACACTTAGAAAATAACTATAACCTTCAGTATTATCAGGGGAGGAAGAATAAGGTTGTATGCTTACAGACTTATACAGTTGTTTAACACTTGTATAGTTATACATTGTATAAACCTGGCATAAGCGTTGCATATTTTTCTGTGATGTACGCAATGTATTACTACACTGCATGTATACACTCGTTTCAAGCCGCAAGAACCTCTTCCTGCAGTTCACTGGCGTATTTCTTCACGTTCACCGCCTTTATGATCGCTTTTGCTGGTTATCTAGGAGATAACGTGGTAGCACGAATAGACAAGAACAGTACAGTAATACACGTATTTCAGCGGTATATTATTCTCACTAGTGATAATGATGTCACTGATAGTAATGAACCTCATGTCCGTAGTGCTATGACAACACGAAGTTCGCAAAAAATAGAGCTATCTCTATGATGATCTTTCATAAAGTCATTTCTGACTGTGGTAATGACAATTCGAGCATAGTCTTTCGTAAATATGCATTTCATCTTAAAACTTTCCTCATCTACGAGAAATGGGCCATTCCGTCTCTTGAAGTGTTTTATTTTACTAACATGTCCAGCCTCCATAACCGCAGACCTTTTTTTGTAGCAATAGGCAATAGCTCTTCCTGCTATCGATGTCGTTAATGGAGAATGGCCTACAGCGTGATCGCACCAGGAAAGAACAAACCCCATGGCTCTACAGCCCCGAAGGGCTATGGCCTATCAAGCAACCGCTGCTCATCCCGAAGACCTACAAATTACGAGGTGTCGTGTGGTCAGCACGACGGATCCTCTAGGCCATTATTCTTGGTTTTCTAGACCGGGGCCGCTATCTCACCGTGAGATAGCTCCTCAATTGTTATCACGTAGGCTAGATGGACCTTGAACTAGACCTCAGATGCAGGTGAAAATTCCTGACCTGGCCGGGAATCGAACCGGGGCCTGAGGGTAAGAGGCAGGCGCGTTACCGCTATACCGCGGAGCCGGCTACGAGGAAAGACGTCATTTGCCGGCATTTGCACAACGGTACATGACGGACGTCCTGCGTCCTCACGCCTTACCTCTTATGTGACAGTATCGTGGTTCCATTATTCAACAGCACAATGTTCGTCCACACAAGGCACGTGTCTCTGTGATGTTGGCCAACAAGATCCCCATATATGTCCCCGCAGCTCAGACTTCAACTCCGTCCCATTGCCAGAATCCAGGATATCAAAGATCATTTACAACAGTTCAGGACCAGCTTGCCTCAGGAGAGGATACAACGCCTTTATAACATCCTTCCCAACCGAAACAGTTTATGCATCAGACCAAAATTATCCACGAAATGTCACTAATATTTGTCCCAAATGAAATATAATAATTGCTTTTACACCAATAAAGTGAAAAATCCGCGGTAAATTAAGAAATACCGTCGTTGCTAGAGAAATGTGTATACGTACTTACGGGCCGTAGACAGGACTCCTTTATGTTGTATTCCGCTGCTCGTGCCGTCCTTTGCTTCTTTCTCGAGGTCCAGGCCTAGCACCGACGAATGGGATTGCTTTATCTGTGAATTGTCTTTATCTCTGTCCATATGACTAGCGCGGGCAATGCAAACAACAAAATAGAATGATCCCTGGACCAATAAGTATATTATTCAATGAATGAGTTAGGGCACAAAACGAATGAGCAACATGAAGAAAACGACACCTAATTAATTCAAACAACATCAGTGAGCAAAGACATCGCACACGACAGTGTTAGACAAACAAAACACATACGGAAGCGCTGCGTCGTAGCAGAAAAAAAAGTTGTAAGGTAGTAAAGTATGTATCCATATTATTCCCTACAAGTAAAATATTTCGTACTGTTTCTTAATTTACAGCAGATTTTACACTTTATATGAGGGAAATGAATTATTATATTCCATTTGGGACAAATATTACAGTGACAGTTCGTGGATACCTTTCGTCTGTATAACCCATGCATCCACACCAGACGTTGCGCAAAGTCATACTGACAAGTGGGCTCTTACTGCCAAGTTATTTGTAAATTTAACTCGATTTTGTAATCACTGAAATAAGATCGCATACCTTCTCAACACGTGAAGATTTATTTCGTTTCCTTCCCCCCTTATAGGTACTCCAATTTATTTTGTCAGACACCGTGTTAAAAAAACATGATTAAAATTGTTTACTGCTGGAGTTTCTGATAGCCAGACAGTAATATTTCTTCGTACAAGAAATTTGCAGTCAATATTTTGTCAATGGAATCAATTATTAAAGGTAAATCAAAGGAATTTAATATAAAAAGTCAAGCAGAAGGTAGCGACTTATCTAATGTCTATGGGATATATCTGGCGAGAGGGATAGAAGGGGAACAATAGCAGAATGCAGAGTGCCCTGACAATGAGAATTAAGGACATTCAGATGCAGAATTGTTTGGAAGAATGTAGAGAAAGGCCCTCTCTCAGCTTATTCTACAAGGTCTACATCTCCAACTTAAGTATCAGATTTGGGGATGAAAGAGTTAAGGGTGGGTTATTATGGTGGTTGTTAGGGCTGCATAGAAACAAAGGATGGTTAAAAAGAAAGAGAACTCTCAGTGCATACTATGCAAGGCTAAAAATGATGATTTACATTTACTTTGTGATTGTATAGGAACAGAGAAACTAAGAGCAAAATTTCTAAATACTATGCAACAGGAAATGTGTAGACAAAAAGATCTGCAGAAAATTATTATATGGGTAGCGAAACAGTGGAGAAACGACAGCGGGCTCAATAAGTTCTTATGTGCAGTGAAAAAGCAATGTCTGAGAGAAATACGAGGTAGTATATGATGCAAGAACTTGGAATGTAAATAGCGGAGTAGATAGCATAAATAGGTCAGTAGGAGATTGACACTCAGCATAGCTCGTTTCTGCTGCAGGCTGTGTGCACCTCAAAATAATGCGCTTTAGGTTTAGAAATGTTGTTGTTTTCATGTCATTTGTCCCCCACATATTTGTTTGCGCTGTGTACGTTTAAGTCGTCGCTGGAATCAACGTGTGTTTAGTGCGCATATTTAGCTGACGGACAACCACCCTATGGCATATAGAACTGCAGCAGAAATATTATAGCCTCATTATAAATATCGGATATGGTACTCTTGCCTATTAATAGCAGAACAAGCCGCACTGCCTCGGCAGGTTTTATTGTGTAGGCCATTTAAACCACAATACAGCAAATTCATAATATCTAACAGATACCCACGTAAGCATTGATACTGCTGATGATGCAGCTCCATCTGGCGTGTGAGACGACAACGTAGGATAGGGGATAACTTTTCAACCTATTGGACCAAGTTAGATTCCAAGCTGAGCCACCGTTAGTGGCTTTTATCTCTGGAGTGGGGTTTCACTCAAAATAAATATGCTTACTTCACAAAATTCGGATACGCCTTAATGTTTCAGGTACATAATAATAAGTTGATGTGAACAGACACTAATTCAGCGTTTTGAATCTTATCGAAACACGGGATAAGAACAAGCCTTATCTAAAGGAGAACAAAACAAAACTAGAAAGTAGCTACTTATCTATTCCCTTTTGATATCAATAATTTACCAGATGCTCATTTCTGTTGCAGGCTGTGTACACCTCAAAATAATGCGCTTTAGGTTTCGAAATGTTGTTGTTTTCATGTCATTTGTCCCCCACATATTTTTTTTGCGCCGTGTACGTTAAAGTCTCCGCTGGAATCAACGTGTGTTTAGTGTCCACCGACGGAAAATGAAATCCCAACACCAAGAAGACATGTGGCATGGTAGTACATTAAGAGGACCCGGAATGGATATTTAGGGTCACAAAATCAATGTCCTTATTTTTAATATAAAATTAATTTTGAAATATCAGCTTTAAAAACATACATAAATCATTTTTACGATACAACATGTAAGCATTTTAAAATACAACATGTGACAATAAAGTTCGGTGAATAGTCCTGTATTATCAACATAGATGGATAATGCACGACAGTGACCTTACTGCCATTCTAAATAGTTCCCTTCCATAACTATGCACTGCTGAGATAGGCAATACATGTCCTGGAAACTTTGCAAGAAGGCTTCCTTTGGGATGGTGTTCAAAAGCCTTGTCACGTTTCGTTGGATGTCACGAATAACGTCAAATCTCTTTCCTTTCAAAGCGAGTTTGACGCGTGACTTTTCGGCTCTGACCTTTTTCCGACGAGGGAATCACGGTTGAACACCATTCCATGTTTTGCCGTTTCGTTTCAGGGTTGTACCTGAGACACCAGGTTTCATCCTCAGTGACAATACGGTTCAAGAAAATTGGTGTCGCATCCGCCGTTTCGACAACATCCTGTGGAGCCTCTAAACGTGCCTGCTTCTGATCATCAGTCAAGTGATGTGACACAAAACGGTAACACGTTTTTCTCTTCCCTAATTTCTGGGTAACGATTTGTCGCACGGATTCACGGTTAATCTGCAGTTCATCCGCTATCATGCGCAAAGTTAATCGGCGATCGTTCGTGATTAATGTCCTCACCTTCTCAATGTTTTCGTCACCGACGGCAGTCGCCGGTCTTCCGCTACGGGGGTTGTAAGAAACACTTTCCCGGCCTCCTCGAAAGCGGGCAAACCACTCTTACACACACTTCAAGGACAGTGCTTGATCTTCATAATCACGTACCATCATCGCATGCGTTTCTTTCGGTGTCTTGCGAACCTTAAAACAAAACTGTACATTGACCTTTTGGTTGTTGATGTTCCTGTTCGCAGTTAAGAACCAACACACTAAACACGCACTGTGTCAAACAGGTCTTACACGGCACACACAACTTTGGGAGCAGGTGGTCAAAACCTGCTGCTATGCAGGTGCAGCGTTATGTGTCGCAAGTGTTGCCGGATCGCTCGTTCTGACTTCATTCACCGAACTTTATTGTCACAGGTTGTATATTTTTAAACAGCTGATACATGAAACGTAGTCACCCAGTAGCCATCATGACCAACGGAGTTATCTCTAAGGTTTCAGTGTAACAATTACAAATGTATCACTTCTGTAATGAAGTTGGTGGTCTTGTAACTGGGAAAAGGTACAGCTATCCACACAGTCTATCTCTTGCTATGATTGAGATAATAAAAGCAGTTTTTATGGACTCAGCACACCCTGATCTGCTGATAGGATATCTGAACGGATAGACACAAAATCCGAATGAGAGTGTAAACCATGTCATCTGGGGTTGGAATCCCAAGACTGTATATGAGGGTATTTATAGCCTACACCTCGGAGTAGTTGATGCAGTGGCAATATTCAATGAAGGAAATGTAACAAAAGCTGTGACTGGATGTCGGGTGTCGAACTGTTGAGACACTGGTACGATGCAACAAGGAAAGACTCCGAAGTGCTGACCGGAAGTTCCAAAATGTAACCAAGGAAGGCAGAAAACGACATAGAGCTGGAAATGAAAACTGCTAGACCAGTCTGAAGACGAGAAAGAGGAAGGCCTATTTTGGCATTTTAAGTTTGGAGGCTGTTTTCCCTTAAGCTTACATGTTTTGCTCTGGTGATCTCTCAGAAAAAAGCAACTCGTTCCGAGCGTTCACCTGGCCTCCCGGCCATCACTGTCACTAAGACTGAAGTGGCTCTCATCTGAGATCACAACAGATCTCCAATTCGCCCTCCAATGAGCTCTAGTTTGACACCACTGAATTCTCATATGGCAGTGATTCGGAGTTAGTAGCATGAATGCTACAGGATGTCTGGCTCAAAGAGACGTTTCTCAAGTAATCAATTTTCTACAGTTCGCTTTGTCACTCGTGTGCCAACTGAAGCTCTAATGGCTGTTTCAGATCCACCGGAGCCATGCGGTGAGTACAGCGGCCTTCTCTCTCCATAGTGGCCCGTGGGCAGCCGGACCCGGGCCTTCTTGAGACAGTGCTTTCCCGTCACCACTGTTGTCAACACGAATGCTCTGTGGACACATCCCTGCCAAGTCTTTCTGCAATATCGCGGAAAGAACATCCACCTTTTCGCAGCCCTATTACACGGCTTCGTTAAAACTCAGAATGCTGCTGATGCATGTTTGACTCACATGCACCTCACAACATCAGCACTGGACGATGACCAACGCTCACGAAGTGTGCAGTGAGTATTTAAGGTAAACTTGCTTTGCATGGTCATAGTGGTGCTATTTGCATAGGCGTCATTTGTAAGATGTACAAATATGCTTATTGAATTTCGTTTATCTTGCACAACTCTTTCTTGATATTTTTGTTTTTTCAAATGACATTTTTAACCCTGTTTGTTCTTGCAGGAGTTCAAGTTGGTTTTGTGCATCGGGGATGTCTTAAGCAGTTAGTACCAAGTCGTCTGCGAATGGTAAACAGTCCAATTATATGCCTTTATGTTTTGGTCTAATTCGCTTTTCGCCATTCTCTTACAACGTTTTCAAGTGCATAAGTACAGAGTAATGGGGATAATCTATCTCCTTGTGGTACTCCTCTGTCTAATGGAATTTCTATGTTTAGTTCTCCCATAAATTTTACTTTAGATTTGGTCCCAATGAGTGTTTCTTTAATGATATTTGTTGTCTTCTGTTCTACGGCAAAATATGGTTATATTGAAATATTGTTTTAAATTTACGCGTAATTTATCCGAAAAGAATCTGCAACATTTGTGCGTAGAAAAATAGGGGTGGTGGTTAACAGTTGTCTTCTTTGCCAAAGCATCAAATTCAGTATCAGAAGAGGCCACTGGTTAGCACAAGATTTTATTTGATGACTCCCTACTAATTTAGTTGACCCAGAGAGTACATCATGCAAATAGCAATAATTCTCCAAATTCAACTCACAATATTGATCATCCTCTCTGGTCTCCTCTCCCAAACCACCCCCAACTCCCTGTCTCTTGTCATCCCATCAAGCCCGAGGGTGAGTTACATTCACTACAATACATCGCTGATTACTGGGGTAAATCATGCCGATGAAATTACAGAGCCAAGCAAACGACGTGCTCCAAGCTGTTTTGTTATCCTGGGCGAGACACACTTCAGCACAACTCGTGCAGATTAGGAACACACAGGGCTTTGTACCCTTGGTGGAATAAATCTAGCAAGATTATAGCTGGTACCTTTGGTTAATATACAGGGTGGTCGGGATCAACGTGAACTGAGTATATGAGCGTCGAAGTATTGGTCATCATCATTAGTCGTTTTGCTCATTGCTGAGCGTCAAGGGCACATAACTTGAGCCCTGCACGGATGCGGATTCATCCCCGGATATCCGCGAAGTTAGTGTCTTGGTGGATGCAAACTCTATGGCATTGCGGATAATTATGCGGGTAATCTCTAAATAATGACGTTCATTGATTTTCACTCAGGTATACTCTTATCATTATTTGCTTGTGATTAGGTGAGCCTTGACAGTAGTATGAGAGAGAACCTTGAGACCATAAAGCCGTATATCTGACCTGAGCCTAACTGGCTTCTGCCCGCAATTTATGGAAGGAAGGCACAAAAATCAATACATCGCTAGTTGTCGCAAAAGAAAATCCCTCATAAACCTGTGACTGTTCGGGTGCTAGAGCCAGACCCATAACAGATCTATAAGTTTCAATACCTTGGATGTAACTTACCGTCGTTCAATATTTAAAATATCCGCGCATAACAATTCGCGGATGCGGATAACAATCCGCGGATGCGGAATAACAATTCGCGAATGCGGATAACAATTCGCGGATGTGGATAACAATTCTTAGATGCGGATAATAACTCACAGATGCGGATAAGCATTCGCTGATGCAGGTGCGGGTGACGGAAATGCGGATGCGGATATTATTTTGTATATCTGCGCAGGGCTCAACTCATAACTCTCTCATTTCTGCTTTGCAGCCTTGAGGAGATACCTCCATCCAGAGCGGTAGGCCAGTGATCTTCTTCGCCTGATCGAACCATCTACTTGCTGTTCTTCCTCGTGGTCTGCTGCCTTCAACTTTGCGTTGCAAAAGGGTCTTTCCCAAGTTCTCCTCTGAAAATTAACGTATCCACAAATACGAGATGCTGTCAGTTGGTACAATTATTTTTATTTACACGTATTAACAAATTAAACACACACATAACCCTAATCGCTGTCGGCACAAACAAAACACTCACATCATAAAGCCGCCATTTAAAAAAACTGACTGTCGCTTCAATATGGAGACTGCAACATTGCATGTCACACGAGATAAATATTCTTACTACACCATAACTCTACTGAACAGTGAATCTCAACCAATAACTTCCAATCACTAACTTCCAGTAACTCACTTAACAGTAACTCTCAATAACTAACTTCACCGTCAAGATCGTCTCTTTATATTATGACCTTCCAATGGCATCCAGATCAGTTATAGAGACATTAAAGGTTATGTTAAAGAAGAGGTCAACGAAAATAACACGGAAATATACGTCCAGCTGTGTGTGTCAGCCGAGATAACTCGCTCATTTGAATAAGAAATTGGATGGAAACAGAATAATGACGTAAATTCATAAGCTCAGAACTCCGTGGTCATCGAATACTTACATTCAGAAAATATCATTTAATGTATAAGCGAAAACTAGTAAATGAAGTTTATATTCCAGCGGCAGGATAAAGCAATCCTTTATATGACACTCAGGTCCAGCAATGCCATGGTTTGAACGATGCAAGTCGAGTGATCAAGAAGGCGCTGATGAGACAATCGATTGTATACGTCAAGAAGATATGAATGAATCGTGAAGTGTTCCTTTGCATAACTTCCTAATTAAGAGAGTGACATTATCAGAGAAAACATTCCTCAAATGTCAAAAACAGACGGAAAGGAAATTATAAACTAACGATCTTATCAGAAATTATGAAAGGCGAACCAATATTGTTAACGTAATAGTCTTAATAAGATTTTGTTTCATGAACTATGTATTGTAAAATTTGGGATTGAAGGTCGAGAAAGAACTGGTTAATACGTACTAAGAAAGAGCTAGTTGGAAGTGTGGATTTTGAAGTCTTATTCAAGAGAAATATAGGGAGGATATATTAGCAATAAGGATAAGAAGATCCAGTATATATTATCAGAAACAAGGCGAGTGTACTAATTCCGCCTATACAAGTTTCAGGTCCAAATGCTCACCATGGTTGAAGATTGTATCTGTAATGTGACGACGAAATGCGTGTTTTACAAGTTGAACATTGCACGGGACAAATAACTCCAGTATCTCTTCATTAAAACTTAACCGCAATTTCGGATATCACTGAATGTTTGCGACGATCACATTAGGTTACTCAAGTTGCTTTAATTATGTGGTCGTGCTGCAATACCTCTGCCCACGTGCTTGATAGGATTTAAATCGGGAGAACGGGTAGGCCAGTCCATTCGGCGAACATTGTCATCGATAAAAATGAAGTCGGGGCGGAATGCACCCCTTGAAAAGACGCACATGGTAAAGGAGTACACTGTCACAATAACGTTGACCCGTGAGTGTATCTCATTCAAAAATTTGAAGGTCGCTACACCCATGCAACATTATGCCTCTCCACACTTGGACCAAAAAAATGATCATGTTCGACAATGCCAGATGAGGCTGAGAGGATCACGCGACCCCACTCGTCGTCGGTCCAGACCTGATGCTCTTGGTATCACCGTAAACGGTGCCGCACAACGTAATGGCCGTCGGACAAACAGAGTAGCCGTGCCCCTGTGTAACGTGAGATGTGATGTCTTGCAGTCCTGTTAAATGTGGTTGCAATTGCACCCGCTGTTTGACCCGAGTCTCTTCTTGCCTGTTGCACAATGTAGCTGTCATCTGCTGCTTTATTTGCCTCCTCTCCTTCGAGCAGCAGTGTCTTTGGTTCGGAATGCTCTCCATGCACGTGAAACAATGTTGTGAGCAATACCAAACTACTGGGCTACACTCGTCACACTTCGCCCTTCTACCAGTTTCCTGATGACTCTTCCACGTTTGAAATCATCCGGGGCATCTTGTAATGAATATCACCACCACAGTGCAACGTAACAGCTTGCTGGTTGACTAACACTGCCTTGTGCCGTTCCTTCAACTGCCTCGTTTTGTGGGACCAGACCCATTTGGCTCTGACCTCACGCCAGGTTTCTATGCACGTGTGGGAAGCCTCTAGCAACATGTTACCGCAGTAGTTGCTATGTTATGTTGTTTTATTTACCTCGAACTTAAGTCTTGCCCAGGAGTGTAGGAAAACGTACGCTTTAGGCCCTTTGAATTGAATACGCTGCCTAAACGGTTAATCCTATCGAACAATGGAACGTACCATGTATGCATCAATTTCAACTTCCCAGAAGAATGTTTATATAAATTCTTTTTCGTATCTCTCTAGAAAATTATGTTTTCTCTTTGTTTTAGCGTATGTTAGCCTTGGTATTTTTGCCTTAGTTTCTTCCATTCAACAACTACTGTACTTGACGGACCATGCTCAAATTTGCAAGTATACAGCTGGAATATTTTATTAACATACAGGCTACTTACTATCACACTGTAATTTAAGGAGGCCGTGCAACAAAACAAAATATGAAGTAAGTGATAGGAAATGTACGCCTGGGACCATTAAAAGTGAATACCTTGAAAAATGGTTAGTTCTATGAAATAATATGAGTCAGCGAGTGTATTTATGTGACACAATAGACAAGGGAGCCTCTCTTTACAATGAAAACTCCCCAATCCGGACTTCACACAAGAATCAATGAAAGTATACCGACCAGCCAGGTGTGTTCGTCGGGTAACGCTAAGAGCCACGCAGTTTAATAAACTCTTACTCTCAACGTTTACACTACTTCAACTAGAATTCTGTATATGATGTAGAGAAGCACGAGTACATCAGCTAGTTCATATTTAACACTTGCGCCCTTACAATATACAAGGTGAAGCCGAACTCCACCGACAAACTTTCGCAGGTTGTTCAGGGATACCTTCTGAGTATCAGGGACCCGTGGTCTCCGGTTCCCGATAGCAGAATAATAATGTAATTACGACTTATTCGGTTTTTTACACCAATCACTCTTGTTTTTGTGACAAAATACCTTCATATCAGTAAAAATACGCAATAACCGAAACGTACGTGTATGAAATACTGGACTGTGTAGTTCCTGGAGTGAGTTACTGTAGCGGCCAATATAATAAATCAGGACATCAAAAAAAGGAGTAGCATTCCAACTGATGAGCCCACTGTGCTACACCGGGGCAAAACGCTGATAATTTCACGATTGAAAGAGCCTAAGGATGTTCGTAATTTAGACCCCTTCATATTATTCGTTATTTATGAAGGCTGTCAGGATCAGATTTTCAGTATGCGCCAGGTAACTGAAAAATGCTACTAGAGGAATAGGCAGTTGTGTTTATGTTTCGTAGATCTAGAGAAAGCATATGACAGGGTACCGAGGGAAAAGATGTTCGCCATACTGGGGGACTATGGAATTAAAGGCAGATTATTAAAATCAATCAAAGGCATTTATGTTGACAATTGGGCTTCAGTGAGAATTGATGGTAGAATGAGTTCTTGGTTCAGGGTACTTACAGGGGTTAGACAAGGCTGTAATCTTTCACCTTTGCTGTTCGTAGTTTTCACGGATCATCTGCTGAAAGGTATAAAATGGCAGGGAGGGATTCAGTTAGGTGGAAATATAGTAAGCAGTCCGGCCTATGCTGACGACTTGGTCTTAATGGCAGACTGTGCCGAAAGCCTGCAGTCTAATATCTTGGAACTTGAAAATAGGTGCAATGAGTAT